>NW_027000224.1:0-8991 GCF_036934945.1 Oncorhynchus masou masou
CATCTAAGTCATTAAGGGGGTGAGAAGGATTACTTATCCTATCCTAGGTATTCCTTGAAGAGGTGGGGTTTCAGGTGTCTCCGGAAGGTGGTGATTGACTCCGCTGTCCTGGCGTCGTGAGGGAGTTTGTTCCACCATTGGGGGGCCAGAGCAGCGAACAGTTTTGACTGGGCTGAGCGGGAACTGTACTTCCTCAATGGTAGGGAGCGAGCAGGCCAGAGGTGGATGAACGCAGTGCCCTTGCTTGGGTGTAGGGCCTGATCAGAGCCTGGAGGTACTGCGGTGCCGTTCCCTCACAGCTCCGTAGGCAAGCACCATGGTCTTGTAGCGGATGCGAGCTTCAACTGGAAGCCAGTGGAGAGCGGAGGAGCGGGGTGACGTGAGAGAACTTGGGAAGGTTGAACACCAGACGGGCTGCGGCGTTCTGGATGAGTTGTAGGGGTTTAATGGCACAGGCAGGGAGCCCAGCCAACAGCGAGTTGCAGTAATCCAGACGGGAGATGACAAGTGCCTGGATTAGGACCTGCGCCGCTTCCTGTGTGAGGCAGGGTCGTACTCTGCGGATGTTGTAGAGCATGAACCTACAGGAACGGGCCACCGCCATGATGTTGGTTGAGAACGACAGGGTGTTGTCCAGGATCACGCCAAGGTTCTTAGCGCTCTGGGAGGAGGACACAATGGAGTTGTCAACCGTGATGGCGAGATCATGGAACGGGCAGTCCTTCCCCGGGAGGAAGAGCAGCTCCGTCTTGCCGAGGTTCAGCTTGAGGTGGTGATCCGTCATCCACACTGATATGTCTGCCAGACATGCAGAGATGCGATTCGCCACCTGGTCATCAGAAGGGGGAAAGGAGAAGATTAATTGTGTGTCGTCTGCATAGCAATGATAGGAGAGACCATGTGAGGTTATGACAGAGCCAAGTGACTTGGTGTATAGCGAGAATAGGAGAGGGCCTAGAACAGAGCCCTGGGGGACACCAGTGGTGAGAGCGCGTGGCGAGGAGACAGATTCTCGCCACGCCACCTGGTAGGAGCGACCTGTCAGGTAGGACGCAATCAAGCGTGGGCCGCGCCGGAGATGCCCAACTCGGAGAGGGTGGAGAGGAGGATCTGATGGTTCACAGTATCGAAGGCAGCCGATAGGTCTAGAAGGATGAGAGCAGAGGGAGAGAGTTAGCTTTAGCAGTGCGGAGCGCCTCCGTGATGCAGAGAAGAGCAGTCTCAGTTGAATGACTAGTCTTGAAACCTGACTGATTTGGATCAAGAAGGTCATTCTGAGAGAGATAGAGGGAGAGCTGGCCAAGGACGGCACGTTCAAGAGTTTTGGAGAGAAAAGAAAGAAGGGATACTGGTCTGTAGTTGTTGACATCGGAGGGATCGAGTGTAGGTTTCTTCAGAAGGGGTGCAACTCTCGCTCTCTTGAAGACGGAAGGGACGTAGCCAGCGGTCAGGGATGAGTTGATGAGCGAGGTGAGGTAAGGGAGAAGGTCCCCGGAAATGGTCTGGAGGAGAGAGGAGGGGATAGGGTCGAGCGGGCAGGTTGTTGGGCGGCCGGCCGTCACAAGAAGCGAGATTTCATCTGGAGAGAGAGGGAGAAAGAGGTCAGAGCACAGGGTAGGGCAGTGTGAGCAGAACCAGCGGTGTCGTTTGACTTAGCAAACGAGGATCGGATGTCGTCGACCTTCTTTTCAAAATGGTTGACGAAGTCATCTGCAGAGAGGGAGGAGGGGGGGGAGGGGGAGGAGGATTCAGAAGGGAGGAGAAGGTGGCAAAGAGCTTCCTAGGGTTAGAGGCAGATGCTTGGAATTTAGAGTGGTAGAAAGTGGCTTTAGCAGCAGAGACAGAGGAGGAAAATGTAGAGAGGAGGGAGTGAAAGGATGCCAGGTCCGCAGGGAGGCGAGTTTTCCTCCATTTCCGCTCGGCTGCCCGGAGCTCTGTTCTGTGAGCTCGCAATGAGTCATCGAGCCACGGAGCGGGAGGGGAGGACCGAGCCGGCCTGGAGGATAGGGGACATAGAGAGTCAAAGGATGCAGAAAGGGAAGAGAGGAGGGTTGAGGAGGCAGAGTCAGGAGAAAGGTTGGAGAAGGTATGAGCAGAGGGAAGAGATGAAAGGATGGAAGAGGAAAGAGTAGCGGGGGAGAGAGAGCGAAGGTTGGGACGGCGCGATACCATCCGAGTAGGGGCAGTGTGGGAAGTGTTGGATGAGAGCGAGAGGGAAAAGGATACAAGGTAGTGGTCGGAGACTTGGAGGGGAGTTGCAGTGAGGTTAGTGGAAGAACAGCATCTAGTAAAGATGAGGTCGAGCGTATTGCCTGCCTTGTGAGTAGGGGGAAGGTGAGAGGGTGAGGTCAAAAGAGGAGAGGAGTGGAAAGAAGGAGGCAGAGAGGAATGAGTCAAAGGTAGACGTGGGGAGGTTAAAGTCGCCCAGGACTGTGAGAGGTGAGCCGTCCTCAGGAAAGGAGCTTATCAAGGCATCAAGCTCATTGATGAACTCTCCGAGGAACCTGGAGGGCGATAAATGATAAGAATGTTAAGCTTGAAAGGGCTGGTAACTGTGACAGCATGGAATTCAAAGGAGAAGCGATAGATAGATGGGTAAGGGGAGAGAGAGAATGACCACTTGGGAGAGATGAGGATCCGGTGCCACCACCCCGCTGACCAGAAGCTCGGGGTGTGCGAGAACACGTGGGCGGACGAAGAGAGCAGTAGGAGTGGCAGTGTTATCTGTGGTGATCCATGTTTCCGTCAGTGCCAGGAAGTCGGGGACTGGAGGAGGCATAGGCTGAGATGAACTCTGCCTTGTTGGCCGCAGATCCCGGCAGTTCCAGAAGGCTACCGGAGACCAGGAACTCCACGTGGGTCGTGCGCTGGGACCAGATTAGGGTGGCCGCGGCCACGCAGTGTGGAGCGTTTGTATGGTCTGTGCAGAGAGGAGAGAACAGGGATAGATAGACACATAGTTAACAGGGTACAGAAGGAGCTACGCTAATGCAAAGGAGAGATTGGAATGACAAGTGGACTACACGTCTCGAATGTTCAGAAAGTTAAGCTTACGTGGCAAGAATCTTATTGACTAAAATTGTTTTACCTCCACCATGTTTTACCTCTACCATAGATTTACCTCACCATGTTTTACCTCCAACTATGTTTTACCTCTACCATGATTTACCCCACCATGTTTTACCTCCACCATGTTTTACCTCTACCATGTTTTACCTCCACCATGTTTTACCCTCTACCATGTTTTACCTCTACCATGTTTTACCTCTACTCATGTTTAATTCTACCATGTTTTACCTCTACCATGATTTACCTCTACCATGTTTTACCTCCACCATGTTTTAAATATCCTCTTGATCCCGTCTAGACAAGCACTTGGCACACACTTACCACATTCAATGACAGGTTGGAGTGACAATAAATTATAGTTCAGTAGCAGTTAGGGACCTTTTCAGGTCACTCTAGCTGTTGGAGGTCATTCTTGTTATCCAACCAAGTTTCAGTGTTGATTGCTAGGCTACTTGCTCTGTTCTACACTTCAAAGAGCTCCCGCCAGCAGTCACAGCCGGCCAGGCAGCTGCAAACGCAGGACGAGCACTGTGTGAGTCGCTTGTCAAAATTCGATACGGCCTGCTGCAAAGCATGACAGGGTAAACTGTAGTGGAGGTATTCAGAGTCTGTGGACCAACGCCGAGGGGACCGCCGATAGAAAAGAAAAAGTGATGACTCACCGAACTTCCCAAAATCCCCCTCCTCCTTCACGATTTACGGGAACAGGAATGTTGTTTCCTTTTTTTCTCCCAGTCCCAGGCATTTATCTTCTTTTGACAGGCTGTGGGGTCAGGCTCTGGGTTAATGTTTGTCTGTGGCTGTTTAATCTTTCCTTCAGGCTAATGTGGGGTAATTGTGGACGTGGCCATTTGAAAGTTTGTTAACAGTGGGGGAAGGAAGGCTTGTTAGACAGTTATCTTTTTTGTTTTGGACCCAAAACCAGCATTGGCTTTTTCTTAGCTGGGCTCACCAACTGCCAAAACTTAATTTACCACCTTTTAAAAGGTTTATGTTATTATACTGGTTATACTGGTTCATATAACCATTAATAAGACGTTTTTAGTTCATTTGCTTTTGGTTAATTGATCCCGTCCAGTTGCCCTACATTTTTTTCTTAAAACAGGCATAATTTAAGCAGGTATTTCCAGAGCTACTGTGAATTTGGGGGACTTTTCTCCTCATTGTGTGTGAGTGGTGAGAGAGTCTGGATGGGATATGTCAATGGATGACAATGGGCATTTATAACACATTTATTTATCACAGAAATGTATACGGATGCCTATGAGATACTAATACAGTATATAGAATGCTGACTCTTCAAGTCAATGTTAAACCAATAAATGCACATAAGAGATATCTATGCGTTATTAGGTTCCATTACATTGGGCCTAGGTACAGTAGCCTACTTTAGGGCTGCAGTTTACACACCAAAGTATTGTTTATCAGTGAACACTGAAGGCCAGGGCCCACCCCACAGATAACAAAAAAGCAATGCATTGTGATAGGGAGTGGTGGAGAGTGAGGTTGAGCTGCCTGAGATTAGGGTGTGCTTTTCTCTGCCCTGCAGAGAATTAAAGGTTGAAAGTTCACAGGGTCATGTTTTCAATGTGCCTCAACCAACACCAACCTTCCAAACACCTCCAGAGTGTACCTGCTCACTCAGCTGTACTGCACTCTCCTATTCTTATCTTACTTGACTACCCTTTGTAGTCTTTGACTACCACTTTGTAATAGTATTCTTCTTTGACTACCTCATGCAGTCTCTTTTGACCACCTCTTTGTAGTCTTCTTTGACTACCTCTACGCAGTCTTCTTTGACTACCTCTATGCAGTCTTCTTTGACTACCTCTTTGTAGTCTTCTTTGACTACCACTTTGTACAGTATTCTTCTTTGACTACCTCTATGCAGTCTTCTTTGACGACCACTTTGTAGTCTTCTTTGACTACCACTTTTTACAGTATTCTTCTTTGACTACCTCTATGCAGTCTTCTTTGACTACCTCTATGCAGTCTTCTTTGACTACCTCTTTGTAGTCTTCTTTGACTACCTCTACGCAGTCTTCTTTGACTACCTCTATGCAGTCTTCTTTGACTACCTCTTTGTAGTCTTCTTTGACTACCACTTTGTACAGTATTCTTCTTTGACTACCTCTATGCAGTCTTCTTTGACTACCACTTTTACATAGTAGTCTTCTTTGACTACCTCTATGCAGTCTTCTTTGACTACCTCTATACAGTCTTCTTTGACTACCTCTTTGTAGTCTTCTTTGACTACCTCTACGCAGTCTTCTTTGACTACCTCTATGCAGTCTTCTTTGACTACCTCTTTGTAGTCTTCTTTGACTACCACTTTGTACAGTATTCTTCTTTGACTACCTCTTTGTAGTCTTCTTTGACTACCACTTTTTACAGTATTCTTCTTTGACTACCTCTATGCAGTCTTCTTTGACTACCTCTATGCAGTCTTCTTTGACTAACTCTTTGTAGTCTTCTTTGACTACCTCTAAGCAGTCTTCTTTGACTACCTCTTTGTAGTCTTCTTTGACTACCTCTTTGTAGTCTTCTTTGACTACCACTTTGTACAGTATTCTTCTTTGACTACCTCTATGTAGTCTTCTTTGACTACCTCTTTGTAGTCTTCTTTGACTACCTCTATGCAGTCTTCTTTGACTACCTCTATGCAATCTGCTTTGACTACCTCTTCGTAGTCTTCTTTGACTACCTCTATGCAGTCTTCTTTGACTACCTCTTTGTAGTCTTCTTTGACTACCTCTATGCAGTCTTCTTTGACTACCTCTTTGTAGTCTTCTTTGACTACCTCTTTGTAGTCTTCTTTGACTACCTCTATGCAATCTGCTTTGACTACCTCTTTGTAGTCTTCTTTGACTACCTCTTTGTAGTCTTCTTTGACTACCTCTATGCAGTCTTCTTTGACTACCTCTTTGTAGTCTTTTGACTACCACTTTGTACAGTATTCTTCTTTGACTACCTCTATGCAGTCTTCTTTGACTACCTCTTTGTAGTCTTCTTTGACTACCTCTATGCAGTCTTCTTTGACTACCTCTTTGTAGTCTTCTTTGACTACCTCTATGCAGTCTTCTTTGACTACCTCTATGCAGTCTTCTTTGACTACCTCTATGCAGTCTTCTTTGACTACATCTTTGTGTCTTCTTTGACTACCTCTTTGTGTCTTCTTTGACAACCTCTTTGTACAGTATTTTTCTTTGACTACCTCTTTGTACAGTATTCTTCTTTGACTATCTCTATGCAGTCTTCTTTGACTACCTCTTTGTAGTCTTCTTTGACTACCTCTTTGTAGTCTTCTTTGACTACCTCTATGCAGTCTTCTTTGACTACCTCTTTGTAATCTTCTTTGACTACCTCTTTGTAGTCTTCTTTGACTACCTCTTTGTAGTCTTCTTTGACTACATCTATGCAGTCTTCTTTGACTACCTCTTTGTAGTCTTCTTTGACTACCTCTATGCAGTCTTCTTTGACTACCTCTTTGTAGTCTTCTTTGACTACCTCTTTGTAGTCTTCTTTGACTACCACTTTGTACAGTATTCTTCTTTGACTACCTCAATGCAGTCTTCTTTGACTACCTCTATGCAGTCTTCTTTGACTACCTCTATGCAGTCTTCTTTGACTACCACTTTGTACAGTATTCTTCTTTGACTACCTCTATGCAGTCTTCTTTGACTACCTCTTTTGTACAGTATTCTTCTTTGACTACCTCTATGCAGTCTTCTTTGACTATCTCTTTGTAGTCTTCTTTGACTACCACTTTGTACAGTATTCTTCTTTGACTACCTCTATGCAGTCTTCTTTGACTACCTCTTTGTAGGCTTCTTTGACTACCACTTTGTACAGTATTCTTCTTTGACTACCTCTATGCAGTCTTCTTTGACTACCTCTTTGTACAGTATTCTTCTTTGACTACCTCTATGCAGTCTTTTTTGACTACCTCTATGCAGTCTTCTTTGACTACCTCTATGCAGTTTTCTTTGACTACCATTTTGTACAGTATTCTTCTTTGACTACCTCTATGCAGTCTTCTTTGACTACCTCTGTAGTCTTCTTTGACTACCACTTTGTACAGTATTCTTCTTTGACTACCTCTATGCAGTCTTCTTTGACTACCTCTTTGTACAGTATTCTTCTTTGACTACCTCTATGCAGTCTTCTTTGACTACCTCTTTGTACAGTAGTCTTCTTTGACTACCTCTATGCAGTCTTCTTTGACTACCTCTTTGTAGTCTTCTTTGACTACCTCTTTGTAGTCTTCTTTGACTACCTCTATGCAGTCTTCTTTGACTACCTCTTTGTAGTCTTTTGACTACCACTTTGTACAGTATTCTTCTTTGACTACCTCTATGCAGTCTTCTTTGACTACCTCTTTGTAGTCTTCTTTGACTACCTCTATGAGTCCTTTGACTACCTCTTTAGTAGTCTTCTTTGACTACCTCTATGCAGTCTTCTTTGACTACCTCTATGCAGTCTTCTTTGACTACCTCTATGCAGTCTTCTTTGACTACATCTTTGTGTCTTCTTTGACTACCTCTTTGTTATCTTTGTAACCTCTTTGTACAGTACCTTTCTTTGACTACCTCTTTGTAGTATTCTTCTTTGACTATCTCTACACAGTCTTCTGTGACTACCTCTTTGTAGTCTTCTTTGACTACCTCTTTGCAGTCTTCTTTGACTACTCTCTGTACGATCTTCTTTGGCTACCTCTTTGTAGTCTTCTTTGACTACCTCTTTGCAGTCTTCTTTGAAAACTACCTCTTTGCTTGGTCTTCACGTACATCTATGCAGTCTTCTTTGACTACCTCTTTGTAGTCTTCTTTGACTACCTCTTTGCAGTCTTCTTTGACTACCTCTTTGCAGTCTTCTTTGACTACCTCTTTGTGAGTCTTCTTTGACTACCACTTTGTACCAGTATTCTTCTTTGACTACCTCAATACGGTCTTCTTTGACTACCTCTTTGCAGTCTTCTTTGACTACCTCTTTGCAGTCTTCTTTGACTACCACTTTGTACAGTATTCTTCTTTGACTACCTCTATACAGTCTTCTTTGGCTTCCTCTTTTGTACAGTATTCTTCTTTGACTACCTCTATGCAGTCTTCTTTGACTACCTCTTTGCAGTCTTCTTTGACTACCACTTTGTACAGTATTCTTCTTTTTTGACCCTTCTGTGCAGTCTTCTTTGACTACCTCTTTTGTACAGTATTCTTCTTTGACTACCTCTATGCAGTCTTCTTTGACTATCTCTTTGTAGTCTTCTTTGACTACTACTTTTATTTTGACTGTTATTCTTCTTTGACTACCTCTATGCAGTCTTCTTTGGCTTCACCTCTTTGTAGGCTTCTTTGACTACCACTTCCAGCACCAGTATTCTTCTTTGACTGCCTCTATGCAGTCTTCTTTGACTACCTCTTTGCTTCAGTATTCTTCTTTGACTACCTCTATACATGACTACCTCTATGCAGTCTTCTTTGACTACCTCTATGCAGTCTTCTTTGACTACCTCTATGCAGTTTTCTTTGACTACCATTTGTACAGTATTCTTCTTTGACTACCTCTATGCAGTCTTCTTTGATCTACCTCTGTAGTCTTCTTTGACTATTCCCCTTTGTACAGTATTCTTCTTTGACTACCTCTATGCAGTCTTCTTTGATCTACCTCTTTGTACCAGTATTCTTTCTTTGACTACCTCTCATGCAGTCTTACTTTGACTACCTCTTTGTACAGTATTCTTCTTTGACTACCTCTATGCTGTCTTCTTTGACTACCTCTTTGTACAGTATTCTTCTTTACCTCTATGCAGTCTTCTTTGACTACCTCTTTGTACAGTATTCTTCTTTGACTACCTCTATGCAGTCTTCTTTGACTACCTCTTTTGTACAGTATTCTTCTTTGACTACCTCTATGCTGTCTTCT
>NW_027000225.1:0-8990 GCF_036934945.1 Oncorhynchus masou masou
ATACCTTAAGGAACATTTCGACAATCACCGTATAGTTAGTGAGAAAGTCCCTATTGGAACTGTACGGTCCCTTACTAGACGTCCGAAAACATTTTAGAAATTCGGGGACGGCGTCGGGCCGAGCGGTAGGGCCAGACCTACCGGGAAGTCATCAAATGAACTTTGTCGGACATTCGGTTTTCGTTTAATAAAATAAACAAATTTTAGCCCATTTTTGCGCAATGCCGAAATATCCCACAAGAGGGCATAAGCAATCATATTGCTATTGGACAAAACATCACGAATCACGACGTGCCATATCTCGGAAACCGAAAATATTTCGAAGCCGAAACTTGGTGAGCGTAGGTTTGGCATTATGGGAAGATGGCCCCGAACAAGATGGCGTCTAGGCCTCAACGGTTTTTGAGTTATGGCCATATTTCTGGGATTAAAGGTCCAAAATGAAAATAGAGAAAAGATTTTTTCACTTCACGTCAAAGTCAAGGAGCCTCCGGTGTCAATAAAAAAAAATCGGCCATTTATCTATCGTCATTTACGAGAAATCGTACGTTGACCAGATCGTGATGTTCAGATATAGGTGTTTTTTTTTTCAACGGTTACAGATCCAGTTGCAGGGTGTTCATACGAGTATTTTTAAAATGTGCTGCGGAGCTCTGCGACATTTCTGTGATTTTCTATGATTTTCTGAAATAACACACACTCACTAAACCCTCCGTAAATAACTCAGTTCTTAACGTAAAGACTTAAAACTCAGGATTCTGTAAAGGCATACCCCAATGAGGATATGAGTTTATTTATAGCTTCCTGTGCCAACCGGAAGTGCCATAATTGGTGTCTCAGGGGCTGTTTGGAAGGGTTAAAAAAATCAGATCTGTCCAAAACTTCATATGTGTGATTAGACAACCCCCATGAACTGTAAATCAGTCATTTTTCCCAACAGATGTCAAAGAAAAGCTCTCACACACACACACACAGCAAGGATGGAGTGACAAAGCGTGGTGTTTAAAGACACAGAGAGCAGGCAATGGCATAAACATAATCCCAAGGCAGGGCCGAGTCCAACGAGGTGCCCCGCTTGACCGTAGCTCACTCGGTCTGAGCGCAGCGACCATGAGAAAAATAGGCCCACAATGAAGCCTGCACCACAATGTCATTTGATTTTGGGTGACAGCGGCGGAACCGTTAGGTTTAGAAGGACAATTCAAACACAGGACTGTTCCTAAGGTCCTCCCGATCTGTGCAAGCCTAACCTTGACTGTGTGGCATTAACCTTTCACAGTTAAAAGAAGGTGTTTACATAAAAACAGTGTGCATTGACTTCTCTCCCCATAGGAATACATTGCCTGCTCCCCTAAATACAACCTGGGGTCTTTATGGGTTATGAATGCTGTATGAACCTGTCTTCTATGACATTCCATCAGACCACTATGAGGTCTACCTGTGTCGATTCTAAGCTTCCTGGAGCAACCGGAAGTGGTTAAATTGACCCAAAAGGTATTTGGATGTACATCACCTCGAAAGGTGCCGAGGCCTCTGCATTATTCAACCCTGTACGTCAGTCAATTCTCAACAAAGACTTAAAACTCAGGATTCCTAGGTTTCTATGTCAGTCAAGACATGTGTGTATTTATAGCTTCCTGTGCCAACCGGAAGTGCCATGAGTGGTGTCTCAGGGGTGTTTGGAAGGTTAAAAATCTGATCTGTCAAAGCCATCTGTGTGATTAGACAACCCCCCCCATGAACTGTAAATCAGTCTTTTTTCCCAACAGATGTCAAGAAAAACTCTCACACACACACACAGCAAGGATGGAGTGACAAGCGTGGTGTTTAAAGACACAGAGAGCAGGCAATGGCATAAACATAATCCCAAGGCCGTGCCGGGGTCCAACGAGGTACCCTCTTGACCATAGCTCGCTCGGTCTGAGCGCAGCGACCATGAAAAAATAGGCCCACAATGATGCCTGCACCACAATGTCATTGGATTTTGGGTGACAGCGAGCGGAACACGTTAGGTTTAGAAGGACAATTCAAACACAGGACTGTTCCTAGGTCCTCCCGATCTGTCTAAAGCTAACCTTGACTGTGTGGCATTAACCTTTCTGATTAAAAGAAAGGTGTTTACAAAAAAACAGTGTGCATTGACTTCTCTCCCCATAGGAATACATTGCCTGCTCCCCTAAATACAACCTGGGGTCTTTATGGGTTATGAATGCTGTATGAACCTGTCTTCTATGACATTCCATCAGACCACTATGAGGTCTACCTGTGTCGATTCTAAGCTTCCTGGAGCAACCGGAAGTGGTTAAATTGACAAAGGTATTTGGATGTACATCACCTCGAAAGGTGCGAGGCCTCTCATTATTCAACCCTGTGTAGATCAGTCAATTCTCAACTTAAAGACTTAAAACTCAGGATTCCCTAGGTTTCTATGTCAGTCAAGACATGTGTGTATTTATAGCTTCCTGTGCCAACCAGGAAGTGCCATAATTGGTGACTCAGGGGCTGTTTGGAAGGGTTAAAAAAAAATCAGATCTGTCCAAAACTTCATATGTGTGATTAGACAACCCCCATGAACTGTAAATCAGTCATTTTTCCCAACAGATGTCAAAGAAAAGCTCATCACCACACACACAGCAAGGATGGAGTGACAAAGCATGGTGTTTAAAGACACAGAGAACAGGGCAATGGCATAAACATAATCCCAAGGCCGTGCCCGAGGTCCCAACGAGGTGCCCGCTTGGCATGCTCGCTCGGTCTGAGCGCAACGACCATGAGAAAAAATAGGCCCACAATAGAGCCTGCACCACAATGTCATTGGATTTTGGGTGACAGCGAGCGGAACCAGATTAGGTTTAGAAAGACAATTCAAACACAGGACTGTTCCTAAGGTCCTCCCGATCTGTGCAAGCCTAACCTTGACTGTGTGGCATTAACCTTTCACAGTTAAAGAAGGTGTTTACAAAAACAGTGTGCATTGACTTCTCTCCCCATAGGAATACATTGCCTGCTCCCCTAAATACAACTGGTCTATATGGGTTATGAATGCTTATGAACCTGTCTTCTATGACATTCCATCAGACCACTATGAGGTCTACCTGTGTCGATTCTAAGCTTCCTGGAGCAACTGGAAGTAGTTGATTGACCCAAAGGTATTTGGATGTACATCACCTCGAAAGGTGCCAAGGCCTCTGCATTATTCAGCCCTGTGTAGATCAGTCAATTCTCAACTTAAAGACTTAAAACTCAGGATTCCTAGGTTTCTATGTCCAGTCAAGACATGTGTGTATTTATAGCTTCCTGTGCCAACCGGAAGTGCCATAATTGGTGACTCAGGGGCTGTTTGGAAGGGTTAAAAAAATCAGATGTCAAAACTTCATATGTGTGACTAGACAGCCCCCACATGAACTGTAAATCAGTCATTTTTCCCAACAGATGTCAAAGAAAAGCTCTCAAATACACACAAGGATGGAGTGACAAAGCATGGTGTTTAAAGACACAGAGGCAGGCAATGGCATAAACATAATCCCAAGGCCGTGCCGAGTCAACGAGGTGCCCCTCTTGACCGTAGCTCGCTCGGTCTGAGCGCAGCGACCATGAGAAAAATAGGCCCACAATGATGCCTGCACCACAATGTCATTGGATTTTGGGTGACAGCGGCGGAACCGTTAGGTTTAGAAGGACAATTCAAACACAGGACTGTTCCTAAGGTCCTCCCGATCTGTGCAAGCCCCTAACCTTGACTGTGTGGCATTAACCTTTCACAGTTAAAAGAAGGTGTTTACAAAAAAACAGTGTGCATTGACTTCTCTCCCCCATAGGAATACATTGCCTGCTCCCTAAATACAACCTGGGGACTTTATGGGTTATGAATGCTGTATGAACCTGTCTTCTATGACATTCCATCAGACCACTATGAGGTCTACCTGTGTCGATTCTAAGCTTCCTGGAGCAACCGGAAGTGGTTAAATTGACCCAAAAGGTATTTGGATGTACATCACCTCGAAAGGTGCAGGAGCCTCTGCATTATTCAACCCTGTGTAGATCAGTCAATTCTCAACTTAAAGACTTAAAACTCAGGATTCCCTAGGTTTCTATGTCAGTCAAGACATGTGTGTATTTATAGCTTCCTGTGCCAACCGGAAGTGCCATAATTGTTGGTGTCTCAGGGGCTGTTTGGAAGGGTTAAAAAAATCAGATCTGTCCAAAACTTCATATGTGTGATTAGACAACCCCCATGAACTGTAAATCAGTCATTTATCCCAACAGATGTCAAAGAAAAGCTCTCACACACACACACAGCAAGGATGGAGTGACAAAGCGTGGTGTTTAAAGACACAGAGAGCAGGCAATGGCATAAACATAATCCCAAGGCCGTGCCGAGTCCCAACGAGGTGCCCCTCTTGACCGTAGCTCGCTCGGTCTGAGCGCAGCGACCATGAGAAAAATAGGCCCACAATGATGCCTGCACCACAATGTCATTGGATTTTGGGTGACAGCGGCGGAACCGTTAGGTTTAGAAGGACAATTCAAACACAGGACTGTTCCTAAGGTCCTCCCGATCTGTGCAAGCCTAACCTTGACTGTGTGGCATTAACCTTTCACAGTTAAAAGAAGGTGTTTACAAAAAACAGTGTGCATTGACTTCTCTCCCCATAGGAATACATTGCCTGCTCCCTAAATACAACCTGGGGTCTTTATGGGTTATGAATGCTGTATGAACCTGTCTTCTATGACATTCCATCAGACCACTATGAGGTCTACCTGTCGATTCTAAGCTTCCTGGAGCAACCGGAAGTGGTTAAATTGACCCAAAAGGTATTTGGATGTATCACCTCGAAAGGTGCCGAGGCCTCTGCATTATTCAACCCTGTGTAGATCAGTCAATTCTCAACTTAAAGACTTAAAACTCAGGATTCCTAGGTTTCTATGTCAGTCAAGACATGTGTGTATTTATAGCTTCCTGTGCCAACCGGAAGTGCCATAATTGGTGACTCAGGGGCTGTTTGGAAGGGTTAAAAAAATCAGATCTGTCCAAAACTTCATATGTGTGATTAGACAACCCCCATGAACTGTAAATCAGTCATTTTTCCCAACAGATGTCAAAGAAAAGCTCTCACACACACACACAGCAAGGATGGAGTGACAAAGCGTGGTGTTTAAAGACACAGAGAGCAGGCAATGGCATAAACATAATCCCAAGGCCGTGCCGAGTCCAACGAGGTGCCCCTCTTGACCGTAGCTCGCTCGGTCTGAGCGCAACGACCATGAGAAAAATAGGCCCACAATGATGCCTGCACCACAATGTCATTGGATTTTGGGTGACAGCGGCGGAACCGTTAGGTTTAGAAGGACAATTCAAACACAGGACTGTTCCTAAGGTCCTCCCCGATCTGTGCAAGCCTAACCTTGACTGTGTGGCATTAACCTTTCACAGTTAAAAGAAGGTGTTTACAAAAAAACAGTGTGCATTGACTTCTCTCCCCATAGGAATACATTGCCTGCTCCCTAAATACAACCTGGAGTCTTATGGGTTATGAATGCTGTATGAACCTGTCTTCTATGACATTCCATCAGACCACTATGAGGTCTACCTGTGTCGATTCTAAGCTTCCTGGAGCAACCGGAAGTGGTTAGATTGACCCAAAAAGGTATTTGGATGTACATCACCTCGAAAGGTGCCGAGGCCTCTGCATTATTTCAGCCCTGTGTAGATCAGTCAATTCTCAACTTAAAGACTTAAAACTCAGGATTCCCTAGGTTTCTATGTCAGTCAAGACATGTGTGTATTTATAACTTCCTGTGCCAACCGGAAGTGCCATAATTGGTGACTCATGGGCTGTTTGGAAGGGTTAAAAAATCAGATCTGTCCAAAACTTCATATGTGTGATTAGAACAACCCCCATGAACTGTAAATCAGTCCCATTTTTCATAAAAATTCAAAGGAAAAATAAATCACACAGATACACAACTTGGATGGAGGGGCGTATTGGGGTGTGTAGAGACTGACAGTGCCTCCAATAGTTAGCTTTGTTCGAGCTAAAGAACCGTCAGACCTAGAGTTCCGAAACTTTAGAATCCTGTTCTAGACCTCAGGTAGATAGTGCGTGGTGAGTTACGGCGCTCCTAGGAATGTTCTCGGACAGAAACAGCGTCGAACATTGCAATGACTTCAATTCATTTTGACCATTACGAAAATGGCGACATTTAGAAATGTCCCAGAGACACAAGACTAGGTGCATTGTGACCGTCTCGGCCCATAGAGACAGAACCCAACATCTCGGTCCGATAGCTCATTCAAGGACCCCGTGGCAAGGCATTGAAAAAGTGGATTTTCAGCACCAATTAGGCTTTACTCGGACGCAAATGACCTATCGGGCCGAAACTCGGGATTAGGGGTCGCCTCACATAGGACACATAATGTCGAACTGGCCCCCAGCTAAGTAACTATGTGTTTTATGGTTTTTTAATGTTTTGCACCGAAGGCCTTGTGAATTTTGGGCCAGCTCTGAGTATGTTATACTTGGCTCTAAATGAGTTGGGAAAAGTGGGTTTGGTGTCAGTTTGTATCAGTTTGGTGTCAGAATGATATCAAATTGACTGATGGACGGTGACTTGCAGGTGACTCTTGTCCATTAGCAATATGTTTAAACGGTGGTACCATCACCAGCGACATTCTGAAATCAACCCAAGCGAGCGATGGAGAGGTACCAGTATCACTGCCCAGACATCCCTATGTCATCGGGCCAATCAGTTTGGCATTCCTGCATGATTTTTATGGCATGACAAATTGGTGATGGTATTTACCCAGTTAACCATGCATGGCAAATGCACAGTGACTTTGCAAAAGTGAAAACATGACCAAATGGACATTCTGAAATCAACCCAAACGAGTGATGGAGAGTAGAATCACTGCCAAGCCATCCCGAGTCCTTCGGGCCAGTCAATTTGGCATTCCTGCAAAAATTTTCAGTGACTTTGCAAAAGTAAGGAACATTTGCAATATGTTTTAACAGTGAGGTACCATCACCAAAAGCGACATTCTGAAATCAACCCAAACGAGCCATGGAGAGGTACCAGTATCACTGCCCAGCCATCCCGAGGTCATCGGGCCAGTCAATTTGGCATTCCTGCAAAAATTTTCAGTGACTTTGCAAAAGTAAGGAACATTTGCAATATGTTTTAACAGTGAGGTACCATCACCAAAAGCGACATTCTGAAATCAACCCAAACGAGCCATGGAGAGGTACCAGTATCACTGCCCAGACATCCCTATGTCATCGGGCCAGTCAATTTGGCATTCCTGCATGATTTTTATGGCATGACAAATTGGTGATGGTGACTGCCCAGTTAACCATATGGCAAATGCACAGTGACTTTGCAAAAGTGAGAAAACATGACCAAATGGACATTCTGAAATCAACCCAAACGAGTGATGGAGAGGTACCAGAATCACTGCCAAGCCATCCCGAGGTCATCGGGCCAGTCAATTTGGCATTCCTGCAAAAATTTTCAGTGACTTTGCAAAAGTAAGGAACATTTGCAATATGTTTTAACAGTGAGGTACCATCACCAAAAGCGACATTCTGAAATCAACCCAAACGAGCCATGGAGAGGTACCAGTATCACTGCCCAGCCATCCCGAGGTCATCGGGCCAGTCAATTTGGCATTCCTGCAAAAATTTTCAGTGACTTTGCAAAAGTAAGGAACATTTGCAATATGTTTTAACAGTGAGGTACCATCACCAAAAGCGACATTCTGAAATCAACCCAAACGAGCCATGGAGAGGTACCAGTATCACTGCCCAGCCATCCCGAGGTCATCGGGCCAGTCAATTTGGCATTCCTGCAAAAATTTTCAGTGACTTTGCAAAAGTAAGGAACATTTGCAATATGTTTTAACAGTGAGGTACCATCACCAAAAGCGACATTCTGAAATCAACCCAAACGAGCCATGGAGAGGTACCAGTATCACTGCCCAGCCATCCCGAGGTCATCGGGCCAGTCAATTTGGCATTCCTGCAAAAATTTTCAGTGACTTTGCAAAAGTAAGGAACATTTGCAATATGTTTTAACAGTGAGGTACCATCACCAAATGGACATTCTGGAATCAACCCTAACGAGCGATGGAGAGGTACCATAATCACTGCCCAGACATCCCGAGGTCATCGGGCCAGTCAATTTGGCATTCCTGCAAAAATTTTCAGTGACTTTGCAAAAGTAAGGAACATTTGCAATATGTTTTAACAGTGAGGTACCATCACCAAAAGCGACATTTTGAAATCAACCCAAACGAGCGATGGAGAGGTACCAGTATCACTGCCCAGACATCCCTATGTCATCGGGCCAGTCAATTTGGCATTCCTGCATGATTTTTATGGCATGACAAATTGGTGATGGTGACTGCCCAGTTAACCATATGGCAAATGCACAGTGACTTTGCAAAAGTGAGAAAACATGACCAAATGGACATTCTGAAATCAACCCTAACGAGTGATGGAGAGGTACCAGAATCACTGCCAAGCCATCCCGAGTTCATCGGGCCAGTCAATTTGGCATTCCTGCACAAATTTTCAGTGACTTTGCAAAAGTAAGGAACATTTGCAATATGTTTTAACAGTGAGGTACCATCACCAAAAGCGACATTCTGAAATCAACCCAAACGAGCAATGGAGAGGTACCAGTATCACTGCCCAGCCATCCTGAGGTCATCGGGCCAGTCAATTTGGCATTCCTGCATGATTTTTATAGCATGACAAATTGGTGATGGTGACTGCCCAGTTAACCATATGGCAAATGCACAGTGACTTTGCAAAAGTGAGAAAACATGACCAAATGGACATTCTGAAATCAACCCTAACGAGTGATGGAGAGGTACCAGAATTACTGCCAAGCCATCCCGAGTTCATCGGGCCAGTCAATTTGGCATTCCTGCACAAATTTTCAGTGACTTTGCAAAAGTAAGGAACATTTGCAATATGTTTTAACAGTGA
>NW_027000226.1:0-129919 GCF_036934945.1 Oncorhynchus masou masou
AAACGTCACTTAGTTAGGGGGCGGCAGGGTAGCCTAGTGGTTAGAGCGTAGGGACGGCAGGGTAGCCTAGTGGTTAGGGCGTAGGGACGGCAGGGTAGCCTAGTGGTTAGTGTAGGGAGGGCAGGGTAGCCTAGTGGTTAGAGTGTAGGGACGGCAGGTAGCCTAGTGGTTAGAGTGTAGGGACTGACAGGGTGGCCTAGTGGTTAGAGTGTAGGGACGGCAGGGTAGCCTAGTGGTTAGAGTGTAGGGACGGCAGGTAGTCTAGTGGTTAGAGTGTAGGGACGGCAGGGTGGCCTAGTGGTTAGAGGTGTAGGGACCAGCAGGCAGCTCTAGTGGTTAGAGTGGGGTAGGGGACTTGCAGTCTAGTGGTTAGAGTGTAGGGACGGCAGGGTGGCCTAGTGGTTAGAGTGTAGGGACGACACGATAACCTAGTGGTTAGACGAGGGACGGCAGGGCAACCTAGTGGTTCAGATCGGGGACGGCTGGGCAGCCTAGTGGTTAGACGAGGGACGGCTGGGTAGCCTGGTGGTTGACGTGGGGACGGCAGGGTAGCCTAGTGGTTAGAGCGTAGGGACGCTGACAAGGTAGCCTAGTGGTTGGGAGCGTGGGACCAGGTAGCTAGTGGTTGGGCGTGGGGACGACAGGGTAGCCTAGTGGTTAGAGCGCTAGGGAGGGCAGGGCAGGCCTAGTGGTTAGGAGCGTAGGGACGCAGGTGGTAGCCTAGTGGTTAGACGTAGGGACGGGGCAGGGTAGCCTAGTGGTTAGAGCGTAGGGGACGGCAGGGTAGCCTGAGTGGTTAGACGTAGGGGCCAGGGTAGCCTAGTGGTTGGCGTAGGGGCCGGGGGCGGGGTAGCCTGGGTGGTTAGACGTAGGGACGGCAGGGTAGCCTAGTGGTTAGAGAAAGCGTAGAGACGGCAGGGTGGCCTAGTGGTTAGAGCGTAGGACGGCAGGGTGGCCTAGTGGTTAGAGCGCAGGGACGGCAGGGTGCCTCAGTGGTTAGAGCGTAGGGACGGCAGGGTGGCCTAGTGGTTAGAGCGTAGGACTGCAGGGTGGCTCAGTGGTTAGAGCGTAGGGACGACAGGGTGGCCTAGTGGTTAGAGCGTAGGGGACGGCAGGGTGGCCTAGTGGTTAGAGCCTTAGGGGACAGTGGTGTGGCCTAGTGGTTAGAGCGTAGGGACGGGCAGGGTGGCCTAGTGTTAGAGCGTGGGGCGGCAGGGTGGCCTAGTGGTTAGAGTCTAGGACTGACAGGGTGGCCTAGTGGTTAGAGCGAGGGACGGCAGGCCTAGTGGTTGCCGTGGGACGCAGGGTGGCCTAGTGGTTAGAGCGAGGGGACTGCAGGGTGGCCTGTGGATTTAGGCGTGGGACGTAGGGTGGCCTAGTGGTTAGTGTAGGGACGGCAGGGTAGCCTAGTGGTTAGTGTAGGGACTGACAGGGTGGCCTAGTGGTTAGGAGCGTAGGGACGGCAGGGTGGCCTAGTGGTTAGAGCGTAGGGACCTGCAGGGTAGCCTAGTGGTTAGAGGTAGGGACGGCAGGGTGGCCTAGTGGTTAGAGGTAGGGACGTGCAGGGTAGCTCTAGTGGTTAGAGCGTAGGGGACCGGCAGGGTAGCCAAGTGGTTAGAGGTAGGGATCGGCAGGGTAGCCTAGTGATTAGAGCATTGGAATAGAAACCCGCAAGGTTGCAGTTTCAAACCCCCCGCGCTGACAAGGTTCAAATTTGTCGTTCTGCCCCTGAACAGGCCCCACTGTTCCTAGGCCGTCTGTGAAAATAAAATTTGTTCTTAACTGACTTGCCTATTTAAATAAAGGTGTGGCTGTTGTAGGTCCAGTGTTCTCAGGCTGATGTTACATTTGAGGTGAGCATCAGGAGCAAAGTCATTTGTATAATTTTACTTTGTCTGTGAAAACTGTTAGCACAGACGAGTCTGATTAGACTTAGCCAGAGTCATTTATTTCTTAATGTATGGCTCTGGGCTTAGCTATACCAGAACCTCTGGTACTGTATGGCTCTGGGCTTAGCTATACCAGAACCTCTGGTACTGTATGGCTCTGGGCTTAGCTATACAGAACCTCTGGTACTGTATGGCTCTGGGCTTAGCTATACCAGAGCCTCTGGTACTGTATGGGTCTGGGCTTGCTATACCCAGAACCTCTGGTACTGTATGGCTCTGGGCTTAGCTATACCAGAACCCCTGGCCTACTGTATGGCTCTGGGCTTAGCTATACCAGAACCTCTGGTACTGTATGGCTCTGGGCTTAGCTATACCAGAACCTCTGGTACTGTATGGGTCTGGGCTTAGCTATACCAGAACCCCTGGTACTGTATGGCTCTGGGCTTAGCTATACCAGAACCTCTGGTACTGTATGGCTCTGGGCTTAGCTATACCAGAACCTCTGGTACTGTATGGCTCTGGGCTTAGCTACACCAGAACCTCTGGTACTGTATGGGTCAGGCGTAGCTATGCAGAACCTCTGGTACTGTATGGGTCTGGGCGTAGCTATACCAGAACCTCTGGTACTGTATGGCTCTGGGCTTAGCTATACCAGAACCTCTGGTACTGTATGGGTCTGGGCTTAGCTATACCAGAGCCCCTGGTACTGTATGGGTCTGGGCTTAGCTATACCAGAGCCCCTGGTACTGTATGTGTCTGGGCTTAGCTATACCAAAACCTCGGGTACTGTATGGCTCTGGGCTTAGCTATACCAGAACCTCTGGTACTGTATGGCTCTGGGCTTAGCTATACCAGAACCTCTGGTACTGTATGGGTCTGGGCTTAGCTATACCAGAACCCCTGGTACTGTATGGCTCTGGGCTTAGCTATACCAGAACCTCTGGTACTGTATGGCTCTGGGCTTAGCTATACCAGAACCTCTGGTACTGTATGGCTCTGGGCTTAGCTATACCAGAACCTCTGGTACTGTATGGGTCTGGGCGTAGCTATACCAGAACCTCTGGTACTGTATGGGTCTGGGCGTAGCTATACAGAACCTCTGGTACTGTATGGCTCTGGGCTTAGCTATACCAGAACCTCTGGTACTGTATGGGTCTGGGCTTAGCTATACCCAGAGCCCCTGGTACTGTATGGGTCTGGGCTTAGCTATACCAGAGCCCCTGGTACTGTATGGGTCTGGGCTTAGCTATACCAAAACCTCGGGTACTGTATGGGTCTGGGCTTAGCTATAACAGAGCCTCTGGTACTGTATGGCTCTGGGCTTAGCTATACCAGAGCCCCTGGTACTGTATGGGTCTGGGCTTAGCTATACCAAAACCTCGGGTACTGTATGGCTCTGGGCTTAGCTATACCAGAACCTCTGGTACTGTATGGCTCTGGGCTTAGCTATACCAGAACCTCTGGTACTGTATGGCTCTGGGCTTAGCTATACCAGAACCTCTGGTACTGTATGGGTCTGGGCGTAGCTATACCAGAACCTCTGGTACTGTATGGGTCTGGGCGTAGCTATACCAGAACCTCTGGTACTGTATGGCTCTGGGCTTAGCTATACCAGAACCTCTGGTACTGTATGGGTCTGGGCTTAGCTATACCAGAGCCCCTGGTACTGTATGGGTCTGGGCTTAGCTATACCAGAGCCCCTGGTACTGTATGGGTCTGGGCTTAGCTATACCAAAACCTCGGGTACTGTATGGGTCTGGGCTTAGCTATAACAGAGCCTCTGGTACTGTATGGCTCTGGGCTTAGCTATACCAGAGCCCCTGGTACTGTATGGGTCTGGGCTTAGCTATACCAAAACCTCGGGTACTGTATGGGTCTGGGCTTAGCTATAACAGAGCCTCTGGTACTGTATGGCTCTGGGCGTAGCTATACCAGAACCTCTGGTACTGTATGGTTCTGGGCTTAGCTATACCAGAACCTCTGGTACTGTATGGGTCTGGGCTTAGCTATAACAGAGCCTTTGGTACTGTATGGCTCTGGGCGTAGCTATACCAGAACCTCTGGTACTGTATGGTTCTGGGCGTAGCTATACCAGAACCTCTGGTACTGTATGGTTCTGGGCTTAGCTATACCAGAGCCCCTGGTACTGTATGGCTCTGGGCTTAGCTATACCAGAGCCTCTGGTACTGTATGGCTCTGGGCTTAGCTATACCAGAACCTCTGGTACTGTATGGGTCTGGGCTTAGCTATACCAGAACCTCTGGTACTGTATGGGTCTGGGCTTAGCTATACCAGAGCCCCTGGTACTGTATGGGTCTGGGCTTAGCTATACCAGAGCCTCTGGTACTGTATGGGTCTGGGCTTAGCTATACCAGAACCTCTGGTACTGTATGGGTCTGGGCTTAGCTATAACAGAACCTCTGGTACTGTATGGCTCTGGGCGTAGCTATACCAGAACCTCTGGTACTGTATGGGTCTGGGCTTAGCTATAACAGAGCCTCTGGTACTGTATGGCTCTGGGCGTAGCTATACCAGAGCCTCTGGTACTGTATGGCTCTGGGCTTAGCTATACCAGAGCCCCTGGTACTGTATGGCTCTGGGCTTAGCTATACCAGAACCTCTGCCATAGAAACACACAGAGCATGTCTGTGTCTCTGTGGTTGCACCTTTACAATACAGGAAACCGCTCGTCTCTCGCCCAACCCGTTCAAAACTACAAGACCGGAGCTACATTTTTCTCTTTCTGCCGCGTTGCTTTGTGTCTAAGAACAGCCCTTAGCCGTGGTATATTGGTCATATACCACACTCCCTCAGGCCTTACTTTCATGTGGGCTAAGAGAGTTGTTCAAGCTCGGTAGAATCTTATTCAGAATGATTAACAGCTGTAGAGACTGTAAAACGGTGCTTCCACCAAGTATGAGCTCTGGGCTGTGAAGACACACAATCAATACATCTTCATTTTTATTCATTTGGGAAAATAGGTTGAGTAGATCGGAAAGGACACAAATCTAATTTAATGCCTTTTTAGATTTTCTTTTAAGACAGATAAATATGAAGATGTTTCTATTGGTGCCCGCCCAGTATCTAAAACAGCCAATCAGCTGTGAAATAGGAAGTGGGTTCTTTAATGCTGGAGCACACATGGTTAACTCTTCACTATTGAAAGCTCCACATAATGTACTCGTTCATTAGTTGCTGCATCGGGAGACATGAAGAGAGGGATGAGAGAGGGATGAGAGAGGGATGAGAGAAGGAGAGGAAGAGAGGTGAAAGAGGAGAGGTGGGATGATGCTTGATAAAGACCTGCGCTGCCATTTGGAATTGCAAACAAGTAGTGAAAAAAAATGCTTGTGGAATCATTTCTCTCTCACTCTCATTCTCTCTCTATCCCTCTCTCTTCAGAGTAGAATGTGTTTTCACGTTACCCCTCTCCATCTTGCCCTGTGTGTGTGTGTGTCTCACCATCTTGCCCTGTGTGTGTGTGTGTCTCACCATCTTGCCCTGTGTGTGTGTGTCTCTCACCATCTTGCCCTGTGTGTGTGTGTGTCTCTCTCTCCATCTTGCCCTGTGTGTGTGTGTCTCTCACCATCTTGCCCTGTGTGTGTGTGTCTCTCACCATCTTGCCATGTGTGTGTGTGTCTCACCATCTTGCCCTGTGTGTGTGTGTCTCACCATCTTGCCCTGTGTGTGTGTGTCTCTCTCCATCTTGCCCTGTGTGTGTCTCTCTCTCCATCTTGCCCTGTGTGTGTGTGTGTGTCTCACCATCTTGCCCTGTGTGTGTGTGTGTGTCTCACCATCTTGCCCTGTGTGTGTGTGTGTCTCACCATCTTGCCCTGTGTGTGTGTGTGTCTCACCATCTTGCCCTGTGTGTGTGTCTCACCATCTTGCCCTGTGTGTGTGTGTGTCTCACCATCTTGCCCTGTGTGTGTGTGTGTCTCTCCATCTTGCCCTGTGTGTGTGTCTCTCCATCTTGCCCTGTGTGTGTGTCTCACCATCTTGCCCTGTGTGTGTGTGTGTCTCTCCATCTTGCCATGTGTGTGTGTCTCACCATCTTGCCCTGTGTGTGTGTCTCACCATCTTGCCCTGTGTGTGTGTCTCACCATCTTGCCCTGTGTGTGTGTCTCACCATCTTGCCCTGTGTGTGTGTCTCACCATCTTGCCCTGTGTGTGTGTCTCTCTCCATCTTGCCCTGTGTGTGTGTGTCTCACCATCTTGCCCTGTGTGTGTGTGTGTCTCACCATCTTGCCCTGTGTGTGTGTCTCTCTCCATCTTGCCCTGTGTGTGTGTGTCTCATCTTGCCCTGTGTGTGTGTCTCTCACCATCTTGCCCTGTGTGTGTGTGTCTCACCATCTTGCCCTGTGTGTGTGTGTGTCTCACCATCTTGCCCTGTGTGTGTGTGTGTCTCACCATCTTGCCCTGTGTGTGTGTGTGTGTCTCTCCATCTTGCCGTGTGTGTGTCTCACCATCTTGTGTGTGTGTGTCTCACCATCTTGCCCTGTGTGTGTGTGTGTCTCCATCTTGCATCTTGCCCTGTGTGTGTGTGTGTCTCACCATCTTGCCCTGTGTGTGTGTGTGTGTCACCATCTTGCCCTGTGTGTGTGTGTGTCTCACCATCTTGCCCTGTGTGTGTGTGTGTCTCACCATCTTGCCCTGTGTGTGTGTGTGTCTCACCATCTTGCCCTGTGTGTGTGTCTCTCCATCTTGCCCTGTGTGTGTGTCTCACCATCTTGCCCTGTGTGTGTGTGTGTCTCACCATCTTGCCCTGTGTGTGTGTCTCACCATCTTGCCCTGTGTGTGTGTCTCACCATCTTGCCCTGTGTGTGTGTGTCTCTCACCATCTTGCCCTGTGTGTGTGTGTGTGTGTGTGTCTCACCATCTTGCCCTGTGTGTGTGTGTGTGTCTCACCATCTTGCCCTGTGTGTGTGTGTGTCTCACCATCTTGCCCTGTGTGTGTGTGTCTCACCATCTTGCCCTGTGTGTGTGTGTGTCTCACCATCTTGCCCTGTGTGTGTGTGTGTCTCACCATCTTGCCCTGTGTGTGTGTGTGTCTCACCATCTTGCCCTGTGTGTGTGTGTGTCTCACCATCTTGCCCTGTGTGTGTGTCTCACCATCTTGCCCTGTGTGTGTGTCTCACCATCTTGCCCTGTGTGTGTGTCTCACCATCTTGCCCTGTGTGTGTGTGTGTCTCTCCATCTTGCCCTCACCATGCCCTGTGTGTGTGTCTCACCATCTTGCCCTGTGTGTGTGTGTGTCTCACCATCTTGCCCTGTGTGTGTGTCTGTGTGTGTGTCTCACCATCTTGCCCTGTGTGTGTGTCTCACCATCTTGCCCTGTGTGTGTGTGTCTCACCATCTTGCCCTGTGTGTGTGTCTCACCATCTTGCCCTGTGTGTGTGCCCTGTGTGTGTGTGTCTCACCATCTTGCCCTGTGTGTGTGTGTGTCTCACCATCTTGCCCTGTGTGTGTGTGTCTCACCATCTTGCCCTGTGTGTGTGTGTGTCTCACCATCTTGCCCTGTGTGTGTGTCTCACCATCTTGCCCTGTGTGTGTGTGTGTGTCTCACCATCTTGCCCTGTGTGTGTGTGTCTCTCACCATCTTGCCCTGTGTGTGTGTGTGTGCCCTGTGTGTGTGTGTGTCTCACCATCTTGCCCTGTGTGTGTGTGTGTGTGTCTCACCATCTTGCCCTGTGTGTGTGTGTGTGCCCTGTGTGTGTGTGTGTCACCATCTTGCCCTGTGTGTGTGTGTGTGTGTCTCACCATCTTGCCCTGTGTGTGTGTGTCTCACCATCTTGCCCTGTGTGTGTGTGTCTCACCATCTTGCCCTGTGTGTGTGTCTCACCATCTTGCCCTGTGTGTGTGTGTCTCACCATCTTGCCCTGTGTGTGTGTGTGTGTCTCACCATCTTGCCCTGTGTGTGTGTGTCTCACCATCTTGCCCTGTGTGTGTGTGTGTCTCACCATCTTGCCCTGTGTGTGTGTCTCACCATCTTGCCCTGTGTGTGTGTCTCACTGTGTGCCCTGTGTGTGTCTCACCATCTTGCCCTGTGTGTGTGTGTCTCTCCCATCTTGCCCTGTGTGTGTGTGTGTCTCACCATCTTGCCCTGTGTGTGTGTGCCCTCTCACCATCTTGCCCTGTGTGTGTGTGTGTGTGTGTCTCACCATCTTGCCCTGTGTGTGTGTGTCTCACCATCTTGCCCTGTGTGTGTGTGTGTCTCACCATCTTGCCCTGTGTGTGTGTCTCACCATCTTGCCCTGTGTGTGTGTGTCTCACCATCTTGCCCTGTGTGTGTGTGTGTCTCACCATCTTGCCCTGTGTGTGTGTGTGTGTGTCTCACCATCTTGCCCTGTGTGTGTGTGTGTCTCACCATCTTGCCCTGTGTGTGTGTGTGTCTCACCATCTTGCCCTGTGTGTGTGTGTGTGTGTCTCACCATCTTGCCCTGTGTGTGTGTGTGTCTCACCATCTTGCCCTGTGTGTGTGTGTGTGTCTCTCCATCTTGCCGTGTGTGTGTCTCACCATCTTGCCCTGTGTGTGTGTCTCACCATCTTGCCCTGTGTGTGTGTCTCACCATCTTGCCCTGTGTGTGTGTGCCCTGTGT
The DNA here is from genome assembly GCF_036934945.1 of Oncorhynchus masou masou. Classification (NCBI taxonomy): domain Eukaryota; kingdom Metazoa; phylum Chordata; class Actinopteri; order Salmoniformes; family Salmonidae; genus Oncorhynchus; species Oncorhynchus masou. The sequence goes on from NW_027000226.1 coordinate 8,486, forward strand.
CTCACCATCTTGCCCTGTGTGTGTGTGTCTCACCATCTTGCCCTGTGTGTGTGTCTCACCATCTTGCCCTGTGTGTGTGTCTCACCATCTTGCCCTGTGTGTGTGTCTCACCATCTTGCCCTGTGTGTGTGTCTCACCATCTTGCCCTGTGTGTGTGTGTCTCACCATCTTGCCCTGTGTGTGTGTCTCACCATCTTGCCCTGTGTGTGTGTCTCACCATCTTGCCCTGTGTGTGTGTGTCTCTCCATCTTGCCCTGTGTGTGTGTGTCTCACCATCTTGCCCTGTGTGTGTGTCTCTCACCATCTTGCCCTGTGTGTGTGTCTCACCATCTTGCCCTGTGTGTGTGTGTGTCTCACCATCTTGCCCTGTGTGTGTGTCTCACCATCTTGCCCTGTGTGTGTGCCCTGTGTGTCTCACCATCTTGCCCTGTGTGTGTGTCTCACCATCTTGCCCTGTGTGTGTGTGTGTGTCTCACCATCTTGCCCTGTGTGTGTGTCTCACCATCTTGCCCTGTGTGTGTGTCTCTCACCATCTTGCCCTGTGTGTGTGTCTCACCATCTTGCCCTGTGTGTGTCTCTTGCCATGTGTGTGTGTGTCTTTTGCCCTGTGTGTCTCACCATCTTGCCCTGTGTGTGTGTGTGTCTCACCATCTTGCCCTGTGTGTGTGTGTCTCACCATCTTGCCCTGTGTGTGTGTGTGTCTCACCATCTTGCCCTGTGTGTGTGTGTCTCACCATCTTGCCCTGTGTGTGTGTGTGTGTGTGTGTCTCACCATCTTGCCCTGTGTGTGTGTGTGTCTCACCATCTTGCCCTGTGTGTGTGTGTGTCTCACCATCTTGCCCTGTGTGTGTGTGTGTGTCTCACCATCTTGCCCTGTGTGTGTGTGTCTCACCATCTTGCCCTGTGTGTGTGTCTCACCATCTTGCCCTGTGTGTGTGTCTCACCATCTTGCCCTGTGTGTGTGTGTCTCACCATCTTGCCCTGTGTGTGTGTGTCTCACCATCTTGCCCTGTGTGTGTGTGTCTCACCATCTTGCCCTGTGTGTGTGTCTCTTGCCCTGTGTGTGTCTCACCATCTTGCCCTGTGTGTGTGTCTCTCACCATCTTGCCCTGTGTGTGTGTGTCTCACCATCTTGCCCTGTGTGTGTGTCTCACCATCTTGCCCTGTGTGTGTGTGTCTCACCATCTTGCCCTGTGTGTGTGTCTCACCATCTTGCCCTGTGTGTGTGTGCCCTGTGTGTGTGTCTCACCATCTTGCCCTGTGTGTGTGTCTCACCATCTTGCCCTGTGTGTGTGTGTCTCACCATCTTGCCCTGTGTGTGTCTCACCATCTTGCCCTGTGTGTGTGTGTGTCTCACCATCTTGCCCTGTGTGTGTGTGTCTCACCATCTTGCCCTGTGTGTGTGTGTCTCACCATCTTGCCCTGTGTGTGTGTGTCTCACCATCTTGCCCTGTGTGTGTGTCTCACCATCTTGCCCTGTGTGTGTGTGTGTCTCACCATCTTGCCCTGTGTGTGTGTGTGTCTCACCATCTTGCCCTGTGTGTGTGTGTCTCACCATCTTGCCCTGTGTGTGTGTCTCACCATCTTGCCCTGTGTGTGTGTCTCACCATCTTGCCCTGTGTGTGTGTGTCTCTCACCATCTTGCCCTGTGTGTGTGTGTCTCACCATCTTGCCCTGTGTGTGTGTGTCTCACCATCTTGCCCTGTGTGTGTGTGTCTCACCATCTTGCCCTGTGTGTGTGTCTCACCATCTTGCCCTGTGTGTGTGTGTCTCACCATCTTGCCCTGTGTGTGTGTGTCTCACCATCTTGCCCTGTGTGTGTGTCTCACCATCTTGCCCTGTGTGTGTGTGTGTCTCACCATCTTGCCCTGTGTGTGTCTCACCATCTTGCCCTGTGTGTGTGTCTCACCATCTTGCCCTGTGTGTGTGTGTCTCACCATCTTGCCCTGTGTGTGTGTGTCTCACCATCTTGCCCTGTGTGTGTGTCTCACCATCTTGCCCTGTGTGTGTGTGTCTCACCATCTTGCCCTGTGTGTGTGTGCCCTGTGTGTGTGTGTGTCTCACCATCTTGCCCTGTGTGTGTGTGTCTCACCATCTTGCCCTGTGTGTGTGTGTCTCACCATCTTGCCCTGTGTGTGTGTCTCACCATCTTGCCCTGTGTGTGTGTGTGTCTCACCATCTTGCCCTGTGTGTGTGTCTCTCCCATCTTGCCCTGTGTGTGTGTGTCTCACCATCTTGCCCTGTGTGTGTGTGTCTCACCATCTTGCCCTGTGTGTGTGTGTGTCTCACCATCTTGCCCTGTGTGTGTGTGTCTCACCATCTTGCCCTGTGTGTGTGTGTCTCACCATCTTGCCCTGTGTGTGTGTCTCACCATCTTGCCCTGTGTGTGTGTGTCTCACCATCTTGCCCTGTGTGTGTGTGTCCCATCTCCCTGTGTGTGTGTGTCACCATCTTGCCATCTGTGTGTGTGTCTCTCACCATCTGCTCACCATCTTGCCCTGTGTGTGTCTCACCATCTTGCCCTGTGTGTGTGTGTCTCACCATCTTGCCCTGTGTGTGTGTGTCTCACCATCTTGCCCTGTGTGTGTGTGTGTCTCACCATCTTGCCCTGTGTGTGTGTCTCTCACCATCTTGCCCTGTGTGTGTGTGTCTCACCATCTTGCCCTGTGTGTGTGTCTCACCATCTTGCCCTGTGTGTGTGTCTCACCATCTTGCCCTGTGTGTGTGTGTCTCACCATCTTGCCCTGTGTGTGTGTGTCTCACCATCTTGCCCTGTGTGTGTGTCTCACCATCTTGCCCTGTGTGTGTGTCTCACCATCTTGCCCTGTGTGTGTGTGTCTCACCATCTTGCCCTGTGTGTGTGTCTCACCATCTTGCATCTTGCCCTGTGTGTGTGTGTCTCACCATCTTGCCCTGCCCTGTGTGTGTGTGTCTCACCATCTTGCCCTGTGTGTGTGTGTGTCATCACCATCTTGCCCTGTGTGTGTGTGTGTCTCACCATCTTGCCCTGTGTGTGTGTGTGTCACCATCTTGCCCTGTGTGTGTGTGTGTGTGTCTCACCATCTTGCCCTGTGTGTGTGTCTCACCATCTTGCCCTCTCACCATCTTGCCCTGTGTGTGTGTCTCACCATCTTGCCCTGTGTGTGTGTGTGTCTCACCATCTTGCCCTGTGTGTGTGTCTCACCATCTTGCCCTGTGTGTGTGTCTCACCATCTTGCCCTGTGTGTGTGTGTGTCTCACCATCTTGCCCTGTGTGTGTGTCTCTCACCATCTTGCCCTGTGTGTGTGTGTGTCTCACCATCTTGCCCTGTGTGTGTGTGTCTCTCCATCTTGCCCTGTGTGTGTGTGTCTCACCATCTTGCCCTGTGTGTGTGTGTGTGTCTCACCATCTTGCCCTGTGTGTGTGTGTGTGTCTCACCATCTTGCCCTGTGTGTGTGTCTCACCATCTTGCCCTGTGTGTGTGTCTCACCATCTTGCCCTGTGTGTGTGTCTCACCATCTTGCCCTGTGTGTGTGTCTCACCATCTTGCCCTGTGTGTGTGTGCCCTGTGTGTGTGTCTCACCATCTTGCCCTGTGTGTGTGTCTCTCACCATCTTGCCCTGTGTGTGTGTGTCTCACCCATCTTGCCCTGTGTGTGTGTCTCACCATCTTGCCCTGTGTGTGTGTGTCTCACCATCTTGCCCTGTGTGTGTGTGTGTGTGTGTGTGTCTCACCATCTTGCCCTGTGTGTGTGTGTCTCACCATCTTGCCCTGTGTGTGTGTCCCCATCTTGCCCTCTCACCATCTTGCCCTGTGTGTGTGTCTCACCATCTTGCCCTGTGTGTGTGTCTCTCACCATCTTGCCCTGTGTGTGTGTGTCTCACCATCTTGCCCTGTGTGTGTGTCTCCCTACCATCTTGTGTGTGTGTCTCTCCATCTTGCCCTGTGTGTGTGTGTCTCACCATCTTGCCCTGTGTGTGTGTGTCTCACCATCTTGCCCTGTGTGTGTGTGTCTCACCATCTTGCCCTGTGTGTGTGTCTCACCATCTTGCCCTGTGTGTGTGTGTCTCACCATCTTGCCCTGTGTGTGTGTGTCTCACCATCTTGCCCTGTGTGTGTGTCTCACCATCTTGCCCTGTGTGTGTGTCTCTCACCATCTTGCCCTGTGTGTGTGTCTCACCATCTTGCCCTGTGTGTGTGTCTCACCATCTTGCCCTGTGTGTGTCTCACCATCTTGCCCTGTGTGTGTGTCTCACCATCTTGCCCTGTGTGTGTGTCTCACCATCTTGCCCTGTGTGTGTGTGTCTCACCATCTTGCCCTGTGTGCTCACCATCTTGCCCTGTGTGTGTCTCACCATCTTGCCCTGTGTGTGTGTCTCACCATCTTGCCCTGTGTGTGTGCCCTGTGTGTGTGTCTCACCATCTTGCCCTGTGTGTGTGTCTCACCATCTTGCCCTGTGTGTGTGTCTCACCATCTTGCCCTGTGTGTGTGTCTCACCATCTTGCCCTGTGTGTGTGTCTCACCATCTTGCCCTGTGTGTGTGTCTCACCATCTTGCCCTGTGTGTGTGTCTCACCATCTTGCCCCGCTGCTGAGCGGAGCGGGTCTCTCGGAGGGTGAAGACGTTACCGCACACAGAGATCTCTCTCCAGACGCCCGGTTTGGAATCCTCCGTGAAGCCGTGGCGAGGGTGCATCACCAGCACGCCGTTGGTGGTCAGCCCGTCCATCTGACCGTCACACGTCTTCCATTTAGCTGCCTTCTCCTGACGTGGGCGGGGGGGGTTTAGAGAGGGAAATAGAAAGTAAATTGTTAATTTTCTTTATAGTGTCAAGATTTACTGTACTGTGTGGTATATGCATGTACCTTTCTGAACATTTTAACAAATCAAAGAGGAGGTGAAAATCCCCCATTTTCATTTTAGTGACACACACACACCTGGTCTCCCCGTCCCACACACACACACCTCTCCTCCCCCGTCCCACACACCTCTCCTCCCCCCATCCCACACACACACACTCTCCTCCCCCATCCCACACACACACACACACACACACACACACACACACACACACACACACACACACACCTCTCCTCCCCTCATCCCACACACACACACACACACACACACACTCTCCTCCCCCGTCCCACACACACACCCCCCCCCCCCGACCCACACCCCCGACCCCCGACCCACACACCCCGACCCACACACCCCCCCCCCGACCCACTCACCCCTCCCCACTCACCCCTCCCCACTCCCCACTCACCCCTAGGAAGATGTTCTTGGAGCTGTCGAAGCCGGCAGCGTAGATGCGTGCGGTGTAGGGGCGTCCTCTGACACATGACACGGCAGGCGAAGCGAGAGATGGTGCTCTGGACCGACTGGGTGTCTGAGTTACTCTGGCTCCCTGCCACCGTGTCGGTGACCACAAAGTCTATAGGGCTCTCTGTGGAACGACCAATCTGACCGGAGGAGGGAGGGGAACGGTGGGAGAGAAAAGACTATGTTACAAGTAGGTTGACTTTATGTGGGAGGCAGACAGAGAGGGAGAGAAATGGGGGAGAGAGAAAGACAATATGTTACAAGTAGGTTGACTTTATGTGGGAGGCAGACAGAGAGGGGAGAGAAATGGGGAGAGAGAAAGACAATATGTTACAAGTAGGTTGACTTTATGTGGGAGGCAGACAGAGAGAGGGAGAGAAATGGGGGGAGAGAAAGACAATATGTTACAAGTAGGTTGACTTTATGTGGGAGACAGACTGAGAGAGGGAGAGAAATTGGGAGAGAGAAAGACAATATGTTACAAGTAGGTTGACTTTATGTGGGAGACAGACAGAGAGGGAGAGAAATGGGGAGAGAAAGACAGAGGACGTAAATGTGTTTAGGAGACATCGACTGCACAGGTAGATTTAAAACTAATTCCATTGAAAACAGGTAATATGTTATTTATGCTCATAACTCATGTCTTATCAAGGGGGTTTACTTCTACCTCACAGAAACAGGCTCCTGCCCAATGGGTTATTCTGACTCAATACTTACTAACTTAATACTGTAACTAGTTAACACACAACACATTTGAAAGTACAAACACAAGCCAATACATTCACATAAATATATAAGAATATGGATAGGTCCCAAATGGCGCCCTATTCCCTAATAGTCCTATGGCCCCTGGTTGAAATAGGTGCACTACTTAGGGAATAGGGTGCACTACAGAGCCCTATGGGCTCTGGTTAAAAGATGTGCACTACATTAGGGTTGGTGACTAAGATTTTATCGTCTATCGATGTGTGACAGCTATCGTTGATGGTTTAGCATATTTAAAACTGGACCGCAGCACCAGAGTCTGACATCACGGCGAGCGCACCTCACAGTGACATGCCAAATGCCCTTTTTACCTAACTGCCTAAATGTTCAAAATATATGGTAGTTATGAACATAAAGCAACAGAACCATGTAGAGTGAAGAGTACCAAAGCAGTGTAATATCTCAGATCTGCCCTAACAGGGTCCCTCCCATCCCCTCTCCAACATGGGATGATCTGGGGCCAGACGTATGGTTTAAAACAGAAAGGAGCCCAGAGGACAGAACGTTCCAGATGTGCTTTACCCTGATGATCCAGACTAAATAACACGACTACCATATATATCTATGCTTTTAAAGGTAGGCTAATTTAACTGATATCTGAGTATTTTGTATAGACAACAGAAACACTACTAAGTTGAAAATCTGCTGGTGAGCAGATGAAAGCAACAGTCCCCTCCACAAAACGCTGTTTACATTGATATCCATACTGAATGAAGCACTTAGAAAGAGACCTCACGGACACCCGAAACCTTTTCACTTCATTTAAGGGGAAAATTTGCCTTAAAATGTATTTTTGTGCAACTGACTTAAAAGTGTAGGAAAGTTTAAGAGAAAATGTCCTTAAGGATGTTTTCTGCAACTGGGCCCAGAAGGATGAGTTTGTCGTTACCTGGAACATGTCTGTGTTGTTATCATGAGTATATTCCACCACCACCGTCTGACCTCTGGATAACGTGTAGGAGATGCTGTGTTGGTCCTTGTTGCTGATAGCCTGGAGAGGGGGGAGGGACAGAGGGAGGGAGGACGGGGGGACAGGGAAAGATGGGGGAGGGATGGAGAAATGAGGAACTATCAGTGTAGAAATGTTGAACAGAGAAGGTTCTGTCCTCAGCTCTTTTTGTTATATTTCTATCTGCTAAGTAGCGTTCTAAACGTCTCTCTCACACACACACACACACACACACACACACACACACACACACACACACACACACACACCTCAATCACAAATCCAAATGGTCCCCAACAATCCCAGCCTCGTAGCTTAACAGGCCTGTTTAAAGACTTAATTAAGAGGATGGAAACAGACATGTTTCCAAGGACACACACACACACACACTTTGTAGGACATCTCTCTGCTGACCTTCATTGGACAGTTCACACTTAACTCTGCCGTAAACAGCCAGTGTGTTCTGTGTGTTCGTAAAGGCATGGTTCACATACTTCCACTGTTAACCAAGGCAGTAGTGTTATGGTGTTGTGTGTAGGTTTTTAATTGAATTACAATTTTATTTTTTACCTTTATTTAACTAGTCAAGTCAGTTAAGAAAAAAATCTTATATACAACGATGGCCTACCAAAGGACAAAAGGCCTCCTGCAAGGACAGAGTAGAAAGGCCTCCCGCAAGGACAGGGTAGAAAGGCCTCCTGCAGGGACAGGGTAAAAGGGCCTCCTGCAGGGACAGGGTAAAAGGGCCTCCCGCAAGGACAGGGTAGAAAGGCCTCCTGCAGGGACAGGGTAAAAGGGCCTCCCGCAAGGACAGGGTAAAGGGCCTCCTGCAGGGACAGGGTAGAAAGGCCTCCTGCAAGGACAGGATAAAAGGGCCTCCTGCAGGGACAGGGTAGAAAGGCCTCCTGCAAGGACAGGGTAAAAGGGCCTCCTGCATGGACAGGGTAAAAGGGCCTCCTGCAAGGACAGGATAAAAGGGCCTCCTGCAGGGACAGGGTAGAAAGGCCTCCTGCAAGGACAGGGTAAGGGCCTCCTGCAGGGACAGGATAAAAGGGCCTCCTGCAAGGACAGGGTAAAGGGCCTCCCGCAAGGACAGGGTAAAAGGGCCTCCTGCAAGGACAGGGTAAAAGGGCCTCCTGCAAGGACAGGGTAAAAGGGCCTCCTGCATGGACAGGGTAAAAGGGCCTCCTGCATGGACAGGGTAAAAGGGCCTCCCGCAAGGACAGGGTAAAGGGCCTCCTGCAGGGACAGGGTAGAAAGGCCTCCTGCAAGGACAGGGTAAAAGGGCCTCCTGCAAGGACAGGGTAAAAGGGCCTCCCGCAAGGACAGGGTAAAAGGGCCTCCTGCATGGACAGGGTAAAGGGCCTCCTGCAAGGACAGGGTAAAAGGGCCTCCCGCATGGACAGGGTAAAGGGCCTCCCGCAAGGACAGGGTAAAAGGGCCTCCTGCAAGGACAGGGTAAAAGGGCCTCCTGCAGGACAGGGTAAAGGGCCTCCTGCATGGACAGGGTAAAAGGGCCTCCTGCAAGGACAGGGTAAAAGGGCCTCCTGCATGGACAGGGTAAAAGGGCCTCCTGCATGGACAGGGTAAAAGGGCCTCCCGCAAGGACAGGGTAAAAGGGCCTCCCGCAAGGACAGGATAAAAGGGCCTCCCGCAAGGACAGGGTAAAAGGGCCTCCCGCAGGGACAGGGTAGAAAGGCCTCCAGCAGGGACAGGGTAAAAGGGCCTCCCGCAGGGACAGGGTAGAAAGGCAGGCCTCCTGCAGGGACAGGGTAAAAGGGCCTCCTGCAAGGACAGGGTAAAAGGGCCTCCCGCATGGACAGGGTAAAAGGGCCTCCCGCAAGGACAGGGTAAAAGGGCCTCCCGCAAGGACAGGATAAAAGGGCCTCCTGCAAGGACAGGGTAAAAGGGCCTCCCGCAGGACAGGGTAAAAGGGCCTCCCGCAGGGACAGGGTAAAAGGCCTCCTGCAGGGACAGGGTAAAAGGCCTCCTGCAGGGACAGGGTAAAAAGGCCTCCTGCAGGGACAGGGTAGAAAGGCCTCCTGCAGGGACAGGGTAGAAAGGCCTCCTGCAGGGACAGGGTAGAAAGGCCTCCTGCAGGGACAGGGTAGAAAGGCCTCCTGCAGGGACAGGGTAGAAAGGCCTCCTGCAGGGACAGGGTAGAAAGGCCTCCTGCAGGGACAGGGTAGAAAGGCCTCCTGCAGGGACAGGGTAGAAAGGCCTCCTGCAGGGACAGGGTAGAAAGGCCTCCTGCAGGGACAGGGTAGAAAGGCCTCCTGCAGGGACAGGGTAGAAAGGCCTCCTGCAGGGACAGGGTAGAAAGGCCACCTGCAGGGACAGGGTAGAAAGGCCTCCTGCAGGGACAGGGTAGAAAGGCCTCCTGCAGGGACAGGGTAGAAAGGCCTCCCGCAGGGACAGGGTAGAAAGGCCTCCCGCAGGGACAGGGTAAAAGGGCCTCCCGCAAGGACAGGGTAGAAAGGCCTCCTGCAGGGACAGGGTAGAAAGGCCTCCTGCAGGGACAGGGTAGAAAGGCCTCCTGCAGGGACAGGGTAGAAAGGCCTCCTGCAGGGACAGGGTAGAAAGGCCTCCTGCAGGGACAGGGTAGAAAGGCCTCCTGCAGGGACAGGGTAAAAGGCCTCCTGCAGGGACAGGGTGCTGGGATTAAAAATACAAATATAAGACAAAACACAAATCACGACAAGAGATACTGGTAGGGGTGTGTGTGTATGTCTTACCTTAGCTGCCTGTGCGGTGCAGGCAGCGTGCACTGTGCTGGGTTTGACCCCATTAGCCTTGGGTCTCTTAGACAGACTGAAGCGGCTTTTCCTCCTGCCTCGATCACCGTTGGGTAGAGAGCCATTGTACCTAAAGAGAGAGACAGACAGAGATAAACAAGGGGATAGGATGCCATGTTGGAAGCAAGAAGTGTTCCTAGAGCAGGCAGGGGGAGTTGCTGTGAGTTCACAGACACGCCTGCATTGTGTGTGTGTGTCTGTGTGTGTGTGTGTGTGTGTGTGTGTGTGTGTGTGTGTGTGTATGTATTACTATCTTCGTGGGTACTGGAAATCCCCAAAAGTATTTCCCAGGTCCCCATGAGTACAAAGGCTAGATTTAAAGATAGGTTTAAGCTATGAGTGTGTGTGATCCAGCTCATATCTCATCACTGTTTTCCATTGGAGACCAGGACCAACACTACTGTTATAATCATCTCCCTGGAGACCAACACTACTGTGATAATCATCTCCCTGGAGACCAACACTACTGTTATAATCATCTCCCTGGAGACCAACACTACTGTTATAATCATCTCCCTGGAGACCAACACTACTGTTATAATCATCTCCCTGGAGACCAACACTACTGTTATAATCATCTCCCTGGAGACCAACACTACTGTTATAATCATCTCCCTGGAGACCAACACTACTGTTATAATCATCTCCCTGGAGACCAACACTACTGTTATAATCATCAATTATTTTCCTCAACATAGAGGAACAGCCATAAGTATCTGAGTTACTATCATCAATATAGAGGAACAGCCATAAGTATCTCAGTATCATCAACATAGAGGAACAGCCATAAGTATCTCAGTATCATCAACATAGAGGAACAGCCATAAGCATCTGAGTTGGTAACTAAGTGGTGAAGTGTTATAATGTGGTTGGCTCCTTACCCCAGCACCATGAGCTCTCCATATTTCACTGGCACTTTGGAGGACGAGGTGGAGGAGGGGGAGATATTTTCCTGCTCTGGAGAGAACATGGGCCCGGCTGGCTGGATGGGTGAGGGTAGGAGGGAGGTCACACTAAATGGGTGGGGTCAGCTGAGCTTCAGCTCCGCCTCCTCATCCTGCATGTGCCTGTTGGTTGTCGCCGCTGCAACCCTAGATAGAGATAAGAGAGAGAGCGTGTGAGGTCAGTCACACGTGGACAACACAGCTCACAACATCAGGAAGTCACCTGATCTCTCAGGTCTCACCTTACACTGAACAGGAAGTCACTGACAGTTACACCACCACACACCCATTAAGACACACAAATAGGGCCCTAGAAAAAAATATCTGCGTTGCGCCAAGCGTGGAATCCAGACATTAAACCCGAATGAAACAATACTCCAATAGCATTTTCTTTCATCTTTCTGAAAGGGCCTGTCTGTGTTGTGGTGCTCTTATGTCTAGTCTACACTTAGTGTAGCCGTTAGCGATGATGCTAATGATAACCATCTGCCGGTAGATGAAAAGGCTTTCCCAAAAACCTTCTCAATTTAATGTTAACTACAAAGCAGCCTATCTGCTACCTACCTGGCAGAATGATACCATGATTATTTGCATCAATCCAGTGGCCATTTGCTTAGAAAACTCTGCAATCTCATGAGGGCTACAGAAGCACTGCTAACCAAACAACGGTCTCTGGCTGGTGCCACCTGCATTACAGGATAACTACACCCACACGTGTGTGTTTGCTATGTGGTCTGGGGTTGAAATGGTTGCTGCTGTGTGTCTGTGTATCCCCTTAGGATAGGTTTATACCCCCCACGCGGTCACCAACCCCCCACGGTCACCAAACTCCCCACGCGGTCACCAAACTCCCCACGCGGTCACCAAACTCCCCACGTGGTCACCAAACCCCCTCCCCACGCGGTCACCAAACTCCCCTCCCCACGCGGTCACCAAACTCCCCCACGCGGTCACCAAACCCCCCACGCGGTCACCAAACCCCCCCTCCCTACACGGTCACCAAACTCCCCCACGCAGTCACCACACTCCCCACGCAGTCACCACACTCCCCACGCAGTCACCAAACCCCCCTTCCCACCAAACTCCCCACGCAGTCACCAACCTCCCCCACGCAGTCACCAAACTCCCCCACGCAGTCACCAAACTCCCCACGCAGTCACCAAACTCCCCCCACCCACGCGGTCACCAAACCCCCTCCCCACGCGGTCACCACACTCCCCCACGCAGTCACCACACTCCCCACGCAGTCACCACACTCCCCACGCAGTCACCACACTCCCCACGCAGTCACCACACTCCCCCACGCAGTCACCACACTCCCCACGCAGTCACCACACTCCCCCACGCAGTCACCACACTCCCCCACGCAGTCACCACACTCCCCCACGCAGTCACCACACTCCCCCACGCAGTCACCACACTCCCCCACGCAGTCACCACACTCCCCCACGCAGTCACCACACTCCCCACGCAGTCACCACACTCCCCCACGCAGTCACCACACTCCCCACGCAGTCACCACACTCCCCCACGCAGTCACCACACTCCCCCACGCAGTCACCAAACTCCCCACGCAGTCACCAACCCCCGCGGTCACCAAACTCCCCCCACGCGGTCACCAAACTCCCCACGCAGTCACCAAACTCCCCACGCAGTCACCAAACTCCCCCACGCAGTCACCAAACTCCCCCACGCAGTCACCAAACTCCCCACGCAGTCACCAAACTCCCCACGCAGTCACCAAACTCCCCACGCAGTCACCAAACTCCCCACGCAGTCACCAAACTCCCCACGCAGTCACCAAACTCCCCACGCAGTCACCAAACTCCCCACGCAGTCACCAAACTCCCCACGCAGTCACCAAACTCCCCACGCAGTCACCAAACTCCCCACGCAGTCACCAAACTCCCCACGCAGTCACCAAACTCCCCCACGCAGTCACCAAACTCCCCACGCAGTCACCAAACTCCCCCACGCGGTCACCAAATGCGCTCGGCAGAAAAACAAGGGGTGCTTAAAGTTTCAAGTTGCAAAAGGTTTTGCTACCGTTTCCCCTAATGAATACGACCCAGGGCTTCCACAGTGACCTCACTTCCTCAGACAACGGTGCCTTTGTGCAGCCAGGCAGTCCCCCCCTAAAAACAACACCAACAATTTGCCTGTGTCCTGTTTGGCACGCAGGTCGAGTCCCGTCCTTCAACAGTTCAAGGAAAGGGAAAGGTGTGCTATTCTTCAACCACACTTTTGAGTGTTCAGAATGCACACTGGACTGGCTGTTGATCGGGACGCTTGTGAGAACTGCGCTGACGAAGTCGCTTCACATGGGAGTTGAGGTGATTCACAAATGGAATAGATCAGGCCAGTTTCCTGGAAACAGATTCACACACAACCTATTTCATACCTCTCAGCTGCCAAGGCATCATTTGCAAAAAGCGAAGGCCTCAACTCACATCAAGTTAAAATAATGTTACTCCCCACCACACTAACCACAAAAACACTAATGGAGAACTTCCAACGGAGATGGCTGACTGTTAACACCTTCTCACAAAGCAACTGTCTTGATGATGCAGAGGTTGTTGATCCCGCTCACCCCAAGTCTTCAACGACACCCTCCTGATGGAAACAGTCCCCCCCCCCCAAAAATAACACTCGTGCCCACATCAACATAAACACTGGTGAACCCCTGATGTGGGGCAGCCTAAGGCTCAGGGGTCGGAGCTAATCAACTCAAAAGTTCTCACCCAAAATCTGATGACAGGAGTCCAAACACCCTCTTTTAGGAAGTGTCTGAATCTCAATGAACGTTTAGGTTATCAGCTCAGTGGAGAAAAGTAATTTCATGAGAGAGAGAGAAAAGTCCCTTCATATATGAGTGAGAGTGTGTGAGTGAGAGAGAGAAAAGTCCCTTCATATATGAGTGAGAGTGTGTGAGTGAGAGTGTGTGAGTGAGTGAGGGAGAGGCAGTGTGTTTCCAGATGAAGGGATGGTGGTGAGGAAGCAGACAGACTAGGTGTGGTGTGGTGGAGGACCTCCATGGGGAAGCAGACAGACTAGGCGTGGTGTGGTGGAGGACCTCCATGGGGAAGCAGACAGACTAGGCGTGGTGTGGTGGAGGACCACCATGGGGAAGCAGACAGACTAGGCGTGGTGTGGTGGAGGACCTCCATGGGGAAGCAGACAGACTAGGCGTGGTGTGGTGGAGGACCTCCATGGGGAAGCAGACAGACTAGGCGTGGTGTGGTGGAGGACCTCCATGGGGAAGCAGACAGACTAGGCGTGGTGTGGTGGAGGACCTCCATGGGGAAGCAGACAGACTAGGCGTGGTGTGGTGGAGGACCTCCATGGGGAAGCAGACAGACTAGGCGTGGTGGAGGACCTCCATGGGGAAGCAGACAGACTAGGCGTGGTGTGGTGGAGGACCTCCATGGGGAAGCAGACAGACTAGGCGTGGTGTGGTGGAGGACCTCCATGGGGAAGCAGACAGACTAGGCGTGGTGTGGTGGAGGACCTCCATGGGGAAGCAGACAGACTAGGCGTGGTGTGGTGGAGGACCTCCATGGGGAAGCAGACAGACTAGGCGTGGTGGAGGACCTCCATGGGGAAGCAGACAGACTAGGCGTGGTGGAGGACCTCCATGGGGAAGCAGACAGACTAGGCGTAGTGTGGTGGAGGACCTCCATGGGGAAGCAGACAGACTAGGCGTAGTGTGGTGGAGGACCTCCATGGGGAAGCAGACAGACTAGGCGTGGTGTGGTGGAGGACCTCCATGGGGAAGCAGACAGACTAGGCGTGGTGTGGTGGAGGACCTCCATGGGGAAGCAGACAGACTAGGCGTGGTGTGGTGGAGGACCTCCATGGGGAAGCAGACAGACTAGGCGTGGTGTGGTGGAGGACCTCCATGGGGAAGCAGACAGACTAGGCGTAGTGTGGTGGAGGACCTCCATGGGGAAGCAGACAGACTAGGCGTGGTGTGGTGGAGGACCTCCATGAGGAAGCAGACAGACTAGGCGTGGTGGAGGACCTCCATGGGGAAGCAGACAGACTAGGCGTGGTGTGGTGGAGGACCTCCATGGGGAAGCAGACAGACTAGGCGTGGTGTGGTGGAGGACCTCCATGGGGAAGCAGACAGACTAGGTGTGGTGTGGTGGAGGACCTCCATGGGGAAGCAGACAGACTAGGCGTGGTGTGGTGGATGACCTCCATGAGGAAGCAGACAGACTAGGCGTGGTGTGGTGGAGGACCTCCATGAGGAAGCAGACAGACTAGGCGTGGTGTGGTGGAGGACCTCCATGGGGAAGCAGACAGACTAGGCGTGGTGTGGTGGAGGACCTCCATGAGGAAGCAGACAGACTAGGGGTGGTGTGGTGGAGGACCTCCATGAGGAAGCAGACAGACTAGGCGTGGTGTGGTGGAGGCCCTCCATGGGGAAGCAGACAGACTAGGCGTAGTGTGGTGGAGGACCTCCATGGGGAAGCAGACAGACTAGGCGTGGTGTGGTGGAGGACCTCCATGAGGAAGCAGACAGACTAGGGGTGGTGTGGTGGAGGACCTCCATGAGGAAGCAGACAGACTAGGCGTGGTGTGGTGGAGGCCCTCCATGAGGAAGCAGACAGACTAGGCGTGGTGTGGTGGAGGACCTCCATGGGGAAGCAGACAGACTAGGCGTGGTGTGGTGGAGGACCTCCATGGGGAAGGACAACCACATCAGTGGCCCCAGCAGACAGCCTGCTTCCTGGGCAAACACCAGCTGCCTCCTGGGATATCCAACAGGCCAGCCAGTTAGCCAGCCTGCTCACCAGCCAGCAAGTCAACCAGACAGCCAACAAACTAGCCAGACAGCCAGCTAACCAGTCAATCACAGTCAACCAACCAACCAGACAGCCTGTCAGTCCGCGAACCTTTCAGGCACCCAGTCTAGCAGCACCTCTAAGAGAGAGTACTAAGCTAAGTCAGTATCAGTCATCTTACTTTCACTTAGTGCTGCTGGCTGACTGGAGGCCTGGCTGGTTAGCTGACTCGCTGTCTAAATGGTTTGTAGACTGGCTAATTGGCTGGCTGGTTAAATGAGTAACAGGGGTCCTCTGCAGCTCAGTTGGTAGAGCCTGGCACTTGTAACGGCAGGATAGTGGGTTCAAATCCCAAAACTTTCTGCTAAGCGGAATATATTATAGTTAAGCCAGTCTCGTTGATGGCTATCAACTCTCTGCACTTCAGCCTCCATTAAGGGCAACTCTCAACCAACTCTCAACCTTCAGCGAGAACACTCCTATCCTTAGGTTGTTTACTCGCAGCTGGGGATGGGCACAGCTTTTGAAATATTGGAATATCTGAACAGACATTAGTATTTGATTACTTGTGTGAGTAAAAATTACAGGCCTATTTTAAAAATGAAAATATCCATGTTACATTGCTGCATACAAGGATATACCACGATATTTCAAATTCTTAATTCAATAAAACTAACTTTTAAAAGTCATTTTTATGACATGCACCCCATAAAGACAGGTGCCTTCACACATGATTGTTTTTGTTAGCCAATCAAAGCTTCACTAGGCCTCCAGTCAAAGAGGCTCACTACAATACATTTTAATAGGAAGTTAGCAAAAATAGAGAAGCTCTTGCTGCCGTGGAAAGGAACATACCTGTCTATTCGTGAAAAACTGATTAACTCTTTAGTCATATACCAGTTTACCTATTTGCAGAAATATTCCATTTTATTTGGAACAGCAAGCCAAACAAAATTAAAAGGGGCCTATTTATATAATGAATATGAATTTGGAGGGCAGAAATGATTAAATATTAAAGCATTAGACCTTAAATCCGAACTGTTTCTCTAGCAGATTAGTAAGAATGTCTCACTCCATGTTCAAGAATGGCTGTTTTCCCCCATTTATTCAGATTACAACCTCTCACTTTCGGTTATTAAAAAATGAAACAATCTCTAAAATATTGCTATTTTTAAAACAAACCATAGACAGCCGGTTGCAATTCCAGTTTAATCCACCAGAAAAGACAGAACAAATATTATGGTTAACCTCAAATATACTAATTGACTAAAAATGTATTTTTAAAAAATATATTATTATTATTATTTTAAATGTATAATCTTTGTAAATTATATCATAAATGGAGTTGTCACACAAAAATACAGAAATGTTTGCTCTACTCAAAATTACAACCAACTAATTGCAGCATTACCACAGAAATGGAAGAGGCAAGTGGAAGGGGGAGCAAATAAGGACCTTGCCTGTTGGCTCTACATTAAAAACCAAAAATTGGTTAAAGAAAATTGTGATAAATAAAAAAAGTATACCATTTTCATTTATGGACAAAAAAATTGACAGCTGTGCCATATGATTCCAAAATAGTTGGGAAGAGATTTTCAATGTACCGATTCCATGGCACATGGTTTTCATATATATATAGGGGGTACAACCATCGCAGTTCTGCATATTTGGTTTTGGTACGGTCCATGTAGCTTGTTTTTGGTCACAAGTTCAGGAATGGCTGAAGAATTGCAACATTTAACTGGAGCCAACTCTGCAAATTTTTATTTTATTTTACCTTTATTTAACTAGGCAAGTCAGTTAAGAACAAATTCTTATTTTCAACGACGGCCTAGGAACTGTGGGTTAACTGCCTGTGGGTTAACTGCCTGTTCAAGGTACAGATTTGTACCTTGTCAGCTCGGGGGTTTGAACTTGCAACCTTCTGGTTACTAGTCCAACGCTCTAACCACTAGGCTACCCTGCCGCCCCGGCACTGCTGGGTGATTTAAAAAGTCATAGTCAATCGATCAATAATACAATAATACTCTTAGCAAAAATGTTGATGTTTAATTTAAAATGTGTAACATCTATGAGAAAAGAAAGGTTCAGAACATTGGTGAAATATCACACCACAGGCAAATAGAAAACTGGATGGTGTTCAGAGATAGATGGGAGGGGTTGAGGGGAGCTGAAGGCTGGGACTGGATGGTGTTCAGAGATAGATGGGAGGGGTTGAGGGGAGCTGAAGGATGGGACTGGATGGTGTTCAGAGATAGATGGGAGGGGTTGAGGGAGCTGAAGGATGGGACTGGATGATGTTCAGAGATAGACGGGAGGGGTTGAGGGGAGCTGAAGGATGGGACTGGATGGTGTTCAGAGATAGATGGGAGGGGTTGAGGGAGCTGAAGGCTGGGACTGGATGGTGTTCAGAGATAGATGGGAGGGGTTGAGGGGAGCTGAAGGATGGGACTGGATGGTGTTCAGAGATAGATGGGAGGGGTTGAGGGGAGCTGAAGGATGGGACTGGATGGTGTTCAGAGATAGATGGGAGGGGTTGAGGGGAGCTGAAGGATGGGACTGGATGGTGTTCAGAGATAGATGGGAGGGGTTGAGGGGAGCTGAAGGATGGGACTGGATGGTGTTCAGAGATAGATGGGAGGGGTTGAGGGGAGCTGAAGGCTGGGACTGGATGGTGTTCAGAGATAGATGGGTGGGGTTGAGGGTAGCTGAAGGATGGGACTGGATGGTGTTCAGAGATAGATGGGAGGGGTTGAGGGGAGCTGAAGGCTGGGACTGGATGGTGTTCAGAGATAGATGGGAGGGGTTGAGGGGAGTTGTTGCTTACGCCCTGCATCCGGTCTGGACTCCTGAGTGTGTTGGTTGTTGCTTACGCCCTGCATCCGGTCTGGACTCCTGAGTGTGTTGGTTGCATGGAGGGATCAGAGGAGGAGGATTGGTTTGCACACGTTGAAGATTACAAGTCTGATGACCAGGTAATCGATCTGAGGGGACTCTCGGGAAAGGAGAACGACACTAATGATACCTCTCTCAGTCTCTCTTTCCCTCCCGCTCACAGACTCCCCGTCGTTGCCTCCCTCCCTCATTCTTCCTGTGTAACCCATCAAATCGATGAGCAGGGATGTGTAAAATATCAAAAGAGAGGGAAGGAGAAGAGGAGGAATCATCTCAGTCACCTGGGATTTGGGAGGGAAATTGTGTTCCAGACAGGGAGAGGGGATGTGTGTAGGCTACCTGGAATTTGGGAGGTTCCAGACAGGGAGAAGGGATGTGTGTAGGCTACCTGGAATTTGGGAGGTTCCAGACAGGGAGAAGGGATGTGTGTTAGGCTACCTGGAATTTGGGAGGTTCCAGACAGGGAGAGGGGATGTGTGTAGGCTACCTGGAATTTGGGAGGTTCCAGACAGGGAGAAGGGATGTGTGTAGGCTACCTGGGATTTGGGAGGGAAATTGTGTTCCAGACAGGGAGAGGGGATGTGTGTAGGCTACCTGGAATTTGCGAGGTTCCAGACAGGGAGAAGGGATGTGTGTAGGCTACCTGGAATTTGGGAGGTTCCAGACAGGGAGAAGGGATGTGTGTAGGCTACCTGGGATTTGGGAGGGAAATCGTGTTCCAGTCAGGGAGAGGGGATGTGTGTAGGCTACCTGGGATTTGGGAGGGAAATCGTGTTGCAGTCAGGGAGAGGGGATGTGTGTAGGCTACCTGGGATTTGGGAGGGAAATCGTGTTCCAGTCAGGGAGAGGGGATGTGTGTAGGCTACCTGGGATTTGGATTTGGTTCTGGAGCACTGGTCTGGGATGGGGTTCTGGAGCACTGGTCTGGGATGGGGTTCTGGAGCACTGGTCTGGGGTTCTGGAGCACTGGTCTGGGATGGGGTTCTGGAGCACTGGTCTGGGATGGGGTTCTGGAGCACTGGTCTGGGATGGGGTTCTGGAGCACTGGTCTGGGATGGGGTTCTGGAGCACTGGTCTGGGATGGGGTTCTGGAGCACTGGTCTGGGATGGGGTTCTGGAGCACTGGTCTGGGGCCTAGCTGGGAGAGCAGGAAGGCCGTCTGTATTATGAAACTAACCTATGGGTTAGGAAGGCCGTCTGACCCCCTGCATTGGGGTGGCAGGTAGCCTAGTGGTTAGAGTGTTGGGCCAGTAACCAGCAGGTAGCCTAGTGGTTAGAGTGTTGGGCCAGTAACCAGCAGGTAGCCTAGTGGTTAGAGTGTTGGGCCAGTAACCAGCAGGTAGCCTAGTGGTTAGAGTGTTGGGCCAGTAACCAGCAGGTAGCCTAGTGGTTAGAGTGTTGGGCCAGTAACCAGCAGGTAGCCTAGTGGTTAAAGTGTTGGGCCAGTAACCAGCAGGTAGCCTAGTGGTTAGAGCGTTGGGCCAGTAACCAGCAGGTAGCCTAGTGGTTAGAGTGTTGGGCCAGTAACCAGCAGGTAGCCTAGTGGTTAGAGTGTTGGGCCAGTAACCAGCAGGTAGCCTAGTGGTTAGAGTGTTGGGCCAGTAACCAGCAGGTAGCCTAGTGGTTAGAGTGTTGGGCCAGTAACCAGCAGGTAGCCTAGTGGTTAGAGTGTTGGGCCAGTAACCAGCAGGTAGCCTAGTGGTTAGAGTGTTGGGCCAGTAACCAGCAGGTAGCCTAGTGGTTAGAGTGTTGGGCCAGTAACCAGCAGGTAGCCTAGTGGTTAGAGTGTTGGGCCAGTAACCAGCAGGTAGCCTAGTGGTTAGAGTGTTGGGCCAGTAACCAGCAGGTAGCCTAGTGGTTAGAGTGTTGGGCCAGTAACCAGCAGGTAGCCTAGTGGTTAGAGTGTTGGGCCAGTAACCAGCAGGTAGCCTAGTGGTTAGAGTGTTGGGCCAGTAACTGAACGGTTGCTAGATCGAATCCCCGAGCTGACAAGGTTAAAATCTGTCGTTCTGCCCCTGAACAAGGTCTTCTGGTCTTCTGTTCCCCAGAAGACCATCATTGTAAATAAGAATTGCAAATTTGTTCTTGCCTAGTTAAATAAAGGTTAAATAAAATAATGGTCGAGAGCTGAGGCGGAGAGTTGTGTGTGTGTGTGGTCTGGGATTTGGCTGACTGTTTGTGGAACACTTCAACACAACATTCTTACTGTACTGTACACATACGCCATCCACAGATTGGCCTCGTCTATTATAAGTCCACTGATAACTTTACGATGGGGAAATTCACTAGCAATGATCCTACCAGTGCTGGGACTTTAATACAGTGCAGTTATTGGTCATGAAGCAGAGGTCGCATCAAGGTAATTAACAAGGTAATCAACATCACTATGAAGAGTGTGTCCTGTGTTTCTAAAAGTCTGTTGCCAAAAGTGTCATGTTGTTTAGGTGTATTCCTGCTGTAGTCCTGCTGTATTCCTGCTGTATTCCGGGCATGCGGAGGGTAACAAATACAATTTGATTTGAGGTCTAGATGTTTGTCCGTCTTTCTAAAACCCTCCTCTACGGGCCGACGTTTGGGATGTCAAACCCTCCTCTACGGGCCGACGTTCGGGATGTCAAACCCTCCTCTACGGGCCGACGTTCGGGATGTCAAACCCTCCTCTACGGGCCGACGTTCGGGATGTCAAACCCTCCTCTACGGGCCGACGTTCTGGATGTAAAAGATAAAAAAAACTGTTGAGAGGAGGGGGGACTGCCTGTGAGCGTTTGATGTTTTCCTCAGCGTGCGTATTCTGTGTGCGTATGTGTATGCGTGTTGCTGGGGAACGTAGGGAGGGAGCTCAAAGCCTTTTTCTTTCTGCAGGTTAGCTAACCAGGGGAAGCCAACTGAGCGAGTGAATCAAACTTCTTAAAAACGGAGAAACCTGAAAGTACTGCATGTCAGGATTAGACGTTGACCGATTATTATTTTTCAAAGCCGATACCGATTATTGGAGGACCAAAAAAGCCGATACCGATTAATCAGCTGATTTAAAAAAAAATGTATTTGTAATAATGACAATTACAACAATACTGAATGAACACTTATTTTAACTTAATATAATACATCAATAAAATAAATTTAGCCTCAAGTAAATAATGAAACATGTTTAATTTGGTTTAAATAATGCAAAAACAAAGTATTGGAGAATGTAAAAGTGCAATATGTGCTAAGTAAGAAAGATAACGTTTCAGTTCCTTGCTCAGAACATGAGAACATATGAAAACTGGTGGTTCCTTTTAACATGAGTCTTCAATATTCCCAGGTAAGAAGTTTTAGGTTGTAGTTATTATAGGACTATTTCCCTGTATACCATTTCTATTTCATTAACCTTTGACTATTGAATGTTCTTATAGGCACTTTAGTATTGCCAGTGTAACAGTATAGCTTCCGTCCCTCTCCTCGCTCCTCCCTGGGCTTGAACCAGCAACACAACGATAACAGCCACCATCGAAGCAGCGTTACCCATGCAGAGCAAGGGAAACAACCACCCCAAGGCTCAGAGCGAGTGACGTTTGAAATGCTATTAGCGCGCGCCAACTAGCTAGCCATTTCCCTTCGGTTACACCAGCCTCATCTCAGGAGTTGATAGGCTTGAAGTCATAAACAGCGCAATGCTTGACGCACAACGAAGAGCTGCTAGATAATATCTAGTAATATCATCAACCATGTGTAGTTAACTAGTGATTATGATTGATTGTTTTTTATAAGATAAGTTTAATGCTAGCTAGCAACTTACCTTGGCTTACTGCATTCGCGTAATAGGCAGGCTCCTTGTGGAGTGCAACGAGAGAAAGGCAGGTCGTTATTGCGTTGGACTAGTTAACTGTAAGGTTGCAAGATTAGATCCCCCAAGCTGACAATGTGAAAATCTGTCGTTCTGCCCCTGAACATGGCAGTTAACCCACCGTTTCTAGGCAGTCATTAAAAGTAAGAATGTGTTCTTAACTGACTTGCCTAGTTAAATAAAGGTTAAAAAAAATAAAAAATAATATATATATATATAAAAAAAAATAGGCGCCCAAAATTACCAATTTCCGATTGTTATGAAAACTTTAAAATCGGTTCTAATTAAATCGGCCATTCCGATTAATCAGTCGACCTCTAGTCAGGATGCCATCAGGGTCAGGTGATTAGATATCTGTTGACAAAACAAGTAACTGTCTGGGCAATCTCACTTTTAAAAGTTAATATTCTGTTAACTCATACCCAAATAATGTTGTTGACTCATTCTAAACTCAGGTGGCCAAAGCATAAATTGGAGAAAACAAACAAACACATAAAAAAAACCCACCTCACAAATTGTATCTCAAACAGACCGTTAAAAAAATGTTTGCTACTTCCTCATAGAATGCAGTCATCCTCCTAAGCACGCGGCTGTAAGGAAGCCATC
Source organism: Oncorhynchus masou masou (assembly GCF_036934945.1). Classification (NCBI taxonomy): domain Eukaryota; kingdom Metazoa; phylum Chordata; class Actinopteri; order Salmoniformes; family Salmonidae; genus Oncorhynchus; species Oncorhynchus masou. The sequence goes on from NW_027000226.1 coordinate 31,359, forward strand.
GCGCTCTGCACCCATTCAACAGAGAAAAAATAAAAACATCAATCTTAGGCTAAACAAAATAACTTACGCTTACAATGAGGTTTTGATTCTTGCTTGAAACGTCGCTAAGATTATATTCGGTTGTGATCTTTGCAAAATAACTGTTTTGGATGCAGCAGTTGTTAGCTAGAATGCTAACGCTCATTGATATAGGCTGTAGCAAAAGCTAGCCAAAGAGCCATTTTACTGGTTGAAGTGATTTTTTGTTTGTTTGATGAGGATGTGTGTGTCTGTCTGTGTGATGTCCCCCTTAGTATCCGAAACAAGAAGAAAGTGAATCCAGGCGCCATTTAATGAGACAGGAAGTTAGTTAGCCTCAAACACTTGCGCACACAAACCAGCCTAACTGTCAGAAGACTGGAGCACAAACCAGCCTAACTGTCAGAAGACTGGAGCACAAACCAGCCTAACTGTCAGAAGACTGGAGCACAAACCAGCCTAACTGTCAGAGGACTGGAGCACAAACCAGCCTAACTGTCAGAGGACTGGAGCACAAACCAGCCTAACTGTCAGAGGACTGGAGCACAAACCAGCCTAACTGTCAGAAGACTGGAGCACAAACCAGCCTAACTGTCAGAAGACTGGAGCACAAACCAGCCTAACTGTCAGAAGACTGGAGCACAAACCAGCCTAACTGTCAGAAGACTGGAGCACAAACCAGCCTAACTGTCAGAAGACTGGAGCACAAACCAGCCTAACTGTCAGAAGACTGGAGCACAAACCAGCCTAACTGTCAGAAGACTGGAGCACAAACCAGCCTAACTGTCAGAAGACTGGAGCACAAACCAGCCTAACTGTCAGAAGACTGGAGCACAAACCAGCCTAACTGTCAGAAGACTGGAGCACAAACCAGCCTAACTGTCAGAAGACTGGAGCACAAACCAGCCTAACTGTCAGAAGACTGGAGCACAAACCAGCCTAACTGTCAGAAGACTGGAGCACAAACCAGCCAAACTGTCAGAAGACTGGAGCACAAACCAGCCAAACTGTCAGAAGACTGGAGCACAAACCAGCCAAACTGTCAGAAGACTGGAGCACAAACCAGCCTAACTGTCAGAAGACTGGAGCACAAACCAGCCTAACTGTCAGAAGACTGGAGCACAAACCAGCCTAACTGTCAGAAGACTGGAGCACAAACCAGCCTAACTGTCAGAAGACTGGAGCACAAACCAGCCTAACTGTCAGAAGACTGGAGCACAAACCAGCCTAACTGTCAGAAGACTGGAATACAAACCTCACAAAAACAACACATGTTATGTTCTAATCTTCTTGTTACATAGCCTAGCCTACGTGTAGCCCTGCGTAACAGACAGACACTGGTATGGTGCTGAAGACAGCATAGTCAAGATTAGGTGAAAAGGTGGTGAAGTGTCCCTTCTAACCAACACAGACAGTGGAATCTACCAGTGGGCACCCAGTGACTACAAAGGATGAGATGCATTGTTGTGGGCGAGTCTAGATGGCGTAGTTCGCCTCCAGACATGGGAACATGCAGTTTATTGTATTTAATGTCATTTTCCTCTGGCTGATGTCAGGTGGTGGTTTGTCTGATGCTGCTGTGCTGGTCTCTCTGGAAACAGAGATGTTAATCTCAACAAAACTAACCGAATGAAAAAGGTTAAACATCCGTAGACGTGGCCAACTCAAGTCAGAACATTCTCCCACACAGCCACCAACTTGTCTAAGGGAAATGTATCAGAACAGGTCCATTGTAACCGTTGCCAAACATCTGACCTAAAATAATGGTTTCCTGAATGTAGGTGAATGTATGAAAAATGAATGATGCTTTTCACAATTTCAAACATTTCTCAGGCTTTTCAATCAATCTCTGTGTCTGTCTGTGTGATTGCCAGAATCTTCCTCATCCTCGGATCTATGATGTACCAATGTAGAGCTGGTTGTTGTTGTGTTTGAGATAACCCCCATCTATCTGTCATCTTTCTGAGCAGGTTGAAATACTTCTCAGTATTAAATTAGCTTGGTTAAATAAACCATGTTCCAGCTGGACCCGCTTGCCAAGAGAATCTGGGACCAATCGGTGCCATTCCCACGACAACTGGGTCATCCGTGGCAGCTGATGTCCTGGATGACTGGACGTTTGCCCATTGGGGGAAATGGACTGACTGACCACAGTAAGTAGGTAGCCTTGTACGAGCCTTGGCTTGTACGAGCCGGAGCCCATTTCCTGTTCCTGTAGTGAGGCAGCTTGATGTTCAAGTACACCCCCTGGACAGGACACTAGTCTATCCCCTCAGTACACCCCCTGGACAGGACACTAGTCTATCACAGAGCCTTACCCCCTTGACAGGACACTAGTCTATCACCTCAGTCCACCCCCTGGACAGGACACTAGTCTATCACCTCAGTACACCCCCTGGACAGGACACTAGTCTATCCCCTCAGTACACCCCCTGGACAGGACACTAGTCTATCACCTCAGTACACCCCCTGGACAGGACACTAGTCTATCCCCTCAGTACACCCCCTGGACAGGACACTAGTCTATCCCCTCAGTACACCCCCTGGACAGGACACTAGTCTATCACAGGGCCTTACCCCCTGGACAGGACACTAGTCTATCCCCTCAGTACACCCCCTGGACAGGACACTAGTCTATCACAGGGCCTTCACCCCTTAATGCTGAGTGCCAAGCAGTAACAGATTGACCACAGAGGGAGTCAAATGACCTAGACATTATCACAAGGTCTAATACACTGAACAGAGGTTGAATTTCACTAGTGGTTGGTTCCCAAATGTCTTTCAGACATTTATAAAACACACTCCAGATATCTAAAACTAGGGTTGCAAAATTCATGGTACTTTCAATAAATTCCCTGGTTTTCCAGAAATCCTGGTTGAAGATTCACGGAATCGGAAGGGAATAAGAAGGAAATCCGGAAACGGGATTTCTGGAAAACCAGGGAATTTATTGAAAGTTCCCAGAATCCTATTTAATAGCCTATCAGACAAACAGGAGAAAGCCTTCCAATAGCAGACATGTTTCTTTGGACTACTCAAAGGCAGAGGTTGACTTAAATCTTAGACACTGTATTCCATAGAATGGAAACGTGGGCTGTAGCCTACATGAACTCGTATTCAAAGCAATGTTTCTATCCACTCAGCCCAGTCACATGCTGTAATGGACCTGAAACGCATGAAAACTACACAACGCAGTGTGGGTCAATGTAATTAGGTACAGAGACCCCCACCTTCCATCTTCAAAGGCCATCTGGCACCGATTATACAGCCCCACCCTACCACCACCCTGTGTGTGTGTGTGTGTGTGGCTGCATTAACAGTAAATTATTGTCAGTAGGTAGGTAATCCCCATCAAACACACCCAGGGGAGGGGAGAGAGGGGCCTAGAGAGAGAGAGAGAGACAGAGAGAGAGTTGTACTGACTCCAGTAGGCAGTACTGGGATGTAGGCTACTGGTGACAGATGGAGAGACTGGGAGATGGAGAGGAGGGGAGGCGTTCAAGTTACAGGCTCATCAATAATTCACTGAGGTGAACACAGTCCGACAGCGGACAGACAACAAACGGCACACACACACACACACATCGCATGCACTCAAAACCACACGGACACACTCACACCCTGCCTAGGTACTACTTCCTGCCAGTAGAAAACACACTGTGTGACCTTCCCAGAAACCAACCAACCGTTCCAGTGACCAGCAGCTTGAGGAAAGTGTGGCTCACTTGACTCACTCTGCACAGGAAAACAGCAGGGAGGGGGGCTGACCTGATGGGGGCAGACTGATCATAAATCTGTGCCTAAAGCACAGCCTGTACTGGCAGCAGCAGCCCCTGAGAGAGATTGAGGAGAGACTGGGGGATATGGGGAGGAGAGAACTACTCCCAGCCCTGCTCTCTAACCCTAACTACCAGCCCTCCTCTCTAACCCCAACTACTACTACTCCCAGCCCTCCTCTCTAACCCCAACTACTACTACTCCCAGCCCTCCTCTCTAACCCCAACTACTACTACTCCCAGCCCTCCTCTCTAACCCCAACTACTACTACTCCCAGCCCTCCTCTCTAACCCTAACTACCAGCCCTCCTCTCTAACCCCAACTACTCCCAGCCCTCCACTCTAACCCCAACTACTACTCCCAGCCCTCCACTCTAACCCCAACTACTACTCCCAGCCCTCCACTCTTACCCCAACTACTACTCCCAGCCCTCCTCTCTAACCCCAACTACTACTCCCAGCCCTCCTCTCTAACCCCAACTACTACTCCCAGCCCTCCTCTCTAACCCCAACTACTACTCCCAGCCCTCCTCTCTAACCCCAACTACTACTCCCAGCCCTCCTCTCTAACCCCAACTACTACTCCCAGCCCTCCACTCTAACCCCAACTACTACTCCCAGCCCTCCTCTCTAACCCCAACTACTACTCCCAGCCCTCCTCTCTAACCCCAACTACTACTCCCAGCCCTCCTCTCTAACCCCAACTACTACTTTTTCACTTACCAAATCTGAGGGGTGAAAGACAACATCATAAATGTTGTGTTCACAATACAAACTACTTCATTTCAGTAAGGCTAACTTTATTGGAGTTAGTGAAGTTCCAAAATGCTGATTTTGGGACAGTTTTAGCATCCCCCCCTAATGGTTTTAGTTAGCATTGGGGGGGGGGAAAGCTGATCCTAGATCTGTACCTTGGGCACCCGAGTGGCGCAGCGGTCTAAGACACTGCATCTCAGTGTTAGAGGCATCACTAGAGACACCCTGGTTCGAATCCAGGCTATATCAAAACCGGCCTTGATTGGGAGTCACATAGGCCAGCGCACAACTTGCCCAGTGTCGTTTGATTTGGTCGGTGAAGGCCGTCACTGTAAATAAGAATATGTTCTTAACTGACTTGCCTAGTTAAATAAAGGTTAAATAATATATATAAAACCCAGGGAAACTTCACAGGAGCAGCATTTGTAATGTTGTGAACTGCTAGACTAAAAGGTAGAGCTTCAGAACACAAACCACAAACAGAATTAGTCGTTAAATGTTTCTCCAGAAGCAAACTGCCCCGTGTCCAGATTTGACATTTTCTTTCAGCTCAGGTGTTGGCAGGTATGTCCTTCCATGTATGAATGACCTCATGTGCGTAATTAAGACAGAGAGGGATGGAGAAGTAGGGAAAGAGGGAAGCAGAGAGGGGTGGAGATGTAGAGAAAGAGGGAAGCAGAGAGGGATGGAGATGTAGAGAAAGAGGGAAGCAGAGAGGGATGGAGAAGTAGGGAAAGAGGGAAGCAGAGAGGATGGAAAAGTAGGGAAAGAGGGAAGCAGAGAGGGTGATGGACTGTTTGGAATATACCTAAAGAATTAGAAGGGAAGAAGTAGAGAGACAGAGAGCGAGAGAGAGACTGGGATAGACTCAAGGTGTAGAGACTAAGAAAGAGAGACCAACAGTCTAATCTGCTCCCAGCAATGTGGAAAAACGTTTGATGATGTTTTACCAGGCCTTTGTCTTTCTTTCCCCACTAACAGAAACGACAGTAAAAACATACCCACTGTCTGACCCACTTTCCATGACAAACCCTGGTAATCCTCCATCTCACATGCACAAACCCAGCACACTGAATGGAGCGAATAAGCTGAACTGAAGAGTAGTGTGCCAAGCTTCACATACACTGCAGAGTGTAGCCTACAGCCTAGCCTAAGCTGCTCAGATGTCCCTAGCCTCATACACGCACAGTTACGACCTGGGGAACTCACCCAGGCATGTCATTCAGAGTACAGACTCATAAGCTTACAGTATGCACGAACGTAAGCAAAAAACACACACGTACACACCCACAGTTATGACCTGGGGAACTACCCAGGCATTCCATTCAGAGTACAGGCACATACAGAGGGCACACACACAGGCCAAAACACACAGGCCTACAGTGTGTTAACACAAACACACAGTACCAAGCCTCATGACGCAACAGATCCAGAGAACAGCACACATCACATACACACACAGAATACCCAAATTGAAAACCGGATTGATGGATATCTTACACTCTGGATAGGTGGGGGTTCCTACAGACACTCTGGATAGGTGGGGGTTCCTACAGACACACTGGATAGGTGGGGGTTCCTACAGACACTCTGGATAGGTGGGGGTTCCTACAGACACACTGGATAGGTGGGGGTTCCTACAGACACTCTGGATAGGTGGGGGTTCCTACAGACACGCTGGATAGGTGGGGGTTCCTACAGACACGCTGGATAGGTGGGGGTTCCTACAGACACTCTGGATAGGTGGGGGTTCCTACAGACACTCTGGATAGGTGGGGGTTCCTACAGACACTCTGGATAGGTGGGGGTTCCTACAGACACGCTGGATAGGTGGGGGTTCCTACAGACACTCTGGATAGGTGGGGGTTCCTACAGACAGACTGGATAGGTGGGGGTTCCTACAGACACTCTGGATAGGTGGGGGTTCCTACAGACACTCTGGATAGGTGGGGGTTCCTACAGACACGCTGGATAGGTGGGGGTTCCTACAGACACGCTGGCTAGGTGGGGGTTCCTACAGACACGCTGGATAGGTGGGGGTTCCTACAGACACGCTGGATAGGTGGGGGTTCCTACAGACACTCTGGATAGGTGGGGGTTCCTACAGACACGCTGGATAGGTGGGGGTTCCTACAGACACGCTGGATAGGTGGGGGTTCCTACAGACACGCTGGATAGGTGGGGGTTCCTACAGACACTCTGGATAGGTGGGGGTTCCTACAGACAGACTGGATAGGTGGGGGTTCCTACAGACACTCTGGATAGGTGGGGGTTCCTACAGACACTCTGGATAGGTGGGGGTTCCTACAGACACTCTGGATAGGTGGGGGTTCCTACAGACACGCTGGATAGGTGGGGGTTCCTACAGACACGCTGGATAGGTGGGGGTTCCTACAGACACGCTGGATAGGTGGGGGTTCCTACAGACACGCTGGATAGGTGGGGGTTCCTACAGACACTCTGGATAGGTGGGGGTTCCTACAGACACGCTGGATAGGTGGGGGTTCCTACAGACACGCTGGATAGGTGGGGGTTCCTACAGACACGCTGGATAGGTGGGGGTTCCTACAGACACGCTGGATAGGTGGGGGTTCCTACAGACACGCTGGATAGGTGGGGGTTCCTACAGACACGCTGGATAGGTGGGGGTTCCTACAGACACGCTGGATAGGTGGGGGTTCCTACAGACACTCTGGATAGGTGGGGGTTCCTACAGACACTCTGGATAGGTGGGGGTTCCTACAGACACTCTGGATAGGTGGGGGTTCCTACAGACACTCTGGATAGGTGGGGGTTCCTACAGACACTCTGGATAGGTGGGGGTTCCTACAGACACTCTGGATAGGTGGGGGTTCCTACAGACACTCTGGATAGGTGGGGGTTCCTACAGACACTCTGGATAGGTGGGGGTTCCTACAGACACTCTGGATAGGTGGGGGTTCCTACAGACACTCTGGATAGGTGGGGGTTCCTACAGACACTCTGGATAGGTGGGGGTTCCTACAGACACTCTGGATAGGTGGGGGTTCCTACAGACACTCTGGATAGGTGGGGGTTCCTACAGACACTCTGGATAGGTGGGGGTTCCTACAGACACTCTGGATAGGTGGGGTTCCTACAGACACTCTGGATAGGTGGGGGTTCCTACAGACACTCTGGATAGGTGGGGGTTCCTACAGACACTCTGGATAGGTGGGGGTTCCTACAGACACTCTGGATAGGTGGGGGTTCCTACAGACACTCTGGATAGGTGGGGGTTCCTACAGACACTCTGGATAGGTGGGGGTTCCTACAGACACTCTGGATAGGTGGGGGTTCCTACAGACACTCTGGATAGGTGGGGGTTCCTACAGACACTCTGGATAGGTGGGGGTTCCTACAGACACTCTGGATAGGTGGGGGTTCCTACAGACACTCTGGATAGGTGGGGGTTCCTACAGACACTCTGGATAGGTGGGGGTTCCTACAGACACTCTGGATAGGTGGGGGTTCCTACAGACACTCTGGATAGGTGGGGGTTCCTACAGACACTCTGGATAGGTGGGGGTTCCTACAGACACTCTGGATAGGTGGGGGTTCCTACAGACACTCTGGATAGGTGGGGGTTCCTACAGACACTCTGGATAGGTGGGGGTTCCTACAGACACTCTGGATAGGTGGGGGTTCCTACAGACACTCTGGATAGGTGGGGGTTCCTACAGACACTCTGGATAGGTGGGGGTTCCTACAGACACTCTGGATAGGTGGGGGTTCCTACAGACACTCTGGATAGGTGGGGGTTCCTACAGACACTCTGGATAGGTGGGGGTTCCTACAGACACTCTGGATAGGTGGGGGTTCCTACAGACACTCTGGATAGGTGGGGGTTCCTACAGACACTCTGGATAGGTGGGGGTTCCTACAGACATGCTGGATAGGTGGGGGTTCCTACAGACACACTGGATAGGTGGGGGTTCCTACAGACACTCTGGATAGGTGGGGGTTCCTACAGACACGCTGGATAGGTGGGGGTTCCTACAGACACACTGGATAGGTGGGGGTTCCTACAGACACTCTGGATAGGTGGGGGTTCCTACAGACATGCTGGATAGGTGGGGGTTCCTACAGACACTCTGGATAGGTGGGGGTTCCTACAGACCCACAGATTCAATAGAGGACGGACAGATCCCCCCCCCCTCAGACCCTCTGGAGTGGGACAGACCCCCCTCAGACCCTCTGGAGTGGGACAGACCCCCCTTAGACCCTCTAGAGTGGGACAGACCCCCCCCCCTCCCTCAGACCCTCTGGAGTGGGACAGACCCCCCCTCAGATCCTCTGGGGTGGGAAGGGGTGTGTGTATTACTATCCTTGAGGGTATTGAAAATGCCCAAAGTCCCCGCTAGGACAGTAAAACAAGTCCCCACTAGGATAGTAAAACAAGTCCCCGCTAGGATAGTCCCCGCTAGGATAGTAAAACAAGTCCCCGCTAGGATAGTCCCCGCTAGGATAGTAAAACAAGTCCCCGCTAGGATAGTAAAACAAGTCCCCGCTAGGATAGTAAAAACAAGTCCCCGCTAGGATAGTAAAACAAGTCCCCGCTAGGATAGTAAAACAAGTCCCCGCTAGGATAGTAAAACAAGTCCCCGCTAGGATAGTAAAACAAGTCCCCGCTAGGACAGTAAAACAAGTCCCCACTAGGATAGTAAAACAAGTCCCCGCTAGGATAGTCCCCGCTAGGATAGTAAAACAAGTCCCCGCTAGGATAGTCCCCGCTAGGATAGTAAAACAAGTCCCCGCTAGGATAGTAAAACAAGTCCCCGCTAGGATAGTAAAACAAGTCCCCGCTAGGATAGTAAAAACAAGTCCCCGCTAGGATAGTAAAACAAGTCCCCGCTAGGATAGTAAAACAAGTCCCCGCTAGGATAGTAAAACAAGTCCCCGCTAGGATAGTAAAACAAGTCCCCGCTAGGATAGTAAAACAAGTCTCCACTAGGATAGTCTCCGCTAGGATAGTAAAACAAGTCCCCACTAGGATAGTAAAACAAGTCCCCACTAGGATAGTCCCCGCTAGGATAGTAAAACAAGTCCCCGCTAGGATAGTAAAACAAGTCCCCGCTAGGATAGTCCCCGCTAGTACAGTGAAACAAGTCCCCGCTAGGATAGTAAAACAAGTCCCCGCTAGGATAGTAAAACAAGTCCCCGCTAGGATAGTAAAACAAGTCCCCGCTAGGATAGTAAAACAAGTCCCCGCTAGGATAGTAAAACAAGTCCCCGCTAGGATAGTAAAACAAGTCCCCGCTAGGATAGTAAAACAAGTCCCCGCTAGGATAGTAAAACAAGTCCCCGCTAGGATAGTAAAACAAGTCCCCGCTAGGATAGTCTCCACTAGGATAGTAAAACAAGTCCCCGCTAGGATAGTAAAACAAGTCCCCGCTAGGATAGTAAAACAAGTCCCCGCTAGGACAGTAAAACAAGTCCCCGCTAGGACAGTAAAACAACTCCCCGCTAGGACAGTAAAACAACTCCCCGCTAGGATAGTAAAAAAGGCCCCGCTAGGATAGTAAAACAAGTCCCCGCTAGGATAGTAAAACAAGTCCCCACTAGGACAGTAAAACAAGTCCCCGCTAGGACAGTAAAACAAGTCCCCGCTAGGATAGTAAAACAAGTCCCCGCTAGGATAGTAAAACAAGTCCCCGCTAGGACAATAAAACAAGTCCCCGCTAGGACAGTAAAACAAGTCCCCGCTGTAAAACAAGGCACATTATCCCTAGTGGGGACATTTCCCACATCCCCAGAAGGACAAACGCTATTTTAAATTCAGGGGTTAGGTTTTGTGTTTTGGTTACAATTAGGGCTAAGTTCAGGAGTCAGGTTAAGGCTAGGTACCCACAAGGATAGTAGAACATATGGTGGTGGTGGTGTTTGTGTGTGTACATCCACAAGTTTAAAAACAAAACATATTCTGACCAAAAATCAGTTTGTAAACAACATGTTTACCCGTGACAATGCAATGACGACAACGTTTGTAGCTAAACAATAGCTGAGTGGCAAGTCAAATCACCATTCGACCTATTGATCCGCAATGAAACAAGAGATAAGATAATTGGAAAGGGTGAACCGAATGATTGATACGACAACGGGACATGGATGTCAAAAAGGCGGATCCAAGTCATCGACAGACCGGACCAACAAAGGCAGAAGCAGGAATAGCCAACAGATCAGATGAGGGAATGATATCCCATTCCAACTTGACATGCAAAACCTAGTTTGTTAGTTAGCTCAGTTGATAGACAAAGCCGGAATAGTGCGTTCGATTCCCGGGACCACCATGCGTAAAAACGTAAGGATTTATGACTAAATAGCTTTGGATACATTACAATGACCCAAAAATAAATAGTTATGATTAACGTTAAGAGAAGATTTGGTTATAGCCTAAATTATGACCATTATTAGTTAGCTAGCTAGGTTGAGAGGAATAACTAGCTACTCTAACGTTAACGTTACCTGGCACATCTCTCCACCAGCAAGCAATCATATTAGCTAGCTAGCCTACTGTCCCTTATGTTAGCTAGCCAGCGGGTTCACAAAGGGAAACAGGAGATTGTCAACTGATTGGCAAGCTAATATGGTTAGTTATCTTGTGTAAACGAGAGGGAGGTTATTGTTAGGTAGTTTTACTTACAGCGGAGTCGATGCGCTCCTCCTGCCGAGACACACCGCTCAGTGAGCGGGTGACAACCATCTACCACCCGCCGCTTCCGACCAAGTTCGTTGAGTTCGCTTGTTTACCAGCTAACAAAGGCAATTTGTCAACAAATCTCAATGTTTGATACAAAAAAAACAGTCAGAATGGCCAATCATTCGTGTTAGCTTTCTTCCTGTACAAAGTTACATTCCCCCAAATGTTTTTTTTAATGCTTCGCTCTCCGTGCAGACAGCAGAATAATATGTTGGAGGTGTGTTGAACATAAACAGAAACGTCTCGTTTTGAATTGTAGCGTACTCCGATCCGAGAAAATCCTGCCGCGTATGATGCGAAAGGGATTGTGGATATCGTAGTTGAGCTCTCGACCTAACAAGGCACCGCAGAGTATCTAAACCTGTCATTGAAGCCACCATGCAAGTACTTGTTTTGAAATGTGGCGTGCAAGTTGTTTATATATTATGCATTCGTGTGGTAGCCTACAGCGAATGTAATGAAACTGAGTAAAGCCACGCAGTCCGTCAAAGAAGACGAAAAAGCATGTACCCTCTTAGGCCTAACTCCCACCTATCTGAGATACCTACTGCAGCCCTCTCTCTGGTCCCCAAAGCACACACATCCCTGCGTTGCTCCTCTTTTCAGCTCTCTGCAGCTAGCGACTGGAACGAGCTGCCATAAACACTGGACAGTTGTATCTCTTCATTCAAAGACTTAATCAAATCAAATCAAATTTTATTTGTCACATACACATGGTTAGCAGATGTTAATGCGAGTGTAGTGAAATGCTTGTGCTTCTAGTTCCGACAATGCAGTAATAACCAACAAGTAATCTAACTAACAATTCCTAAACTACTGTCTTATACACAGTGTAAGGGGATAAAGAATATGTACATAAGTATATATGAATGAGTGATGGTACAGAGCAGCATAGGCAAGATACAGTAGGGCAATCATGGACACTCTTAGTGACAGTTGGACTGCTCCACATGATGCATTGTTGTCTCTACCTTTTTGCCATTTGTGCTGTTGTCTCTACCCTCTTGCCCTTTGTGCTGTTGTCTCTACCTTCTTGCCCTTTGTGCTGTTGTCTATGCCCAATCATGTTTGTACCATGTTTTGTCCCACTGCCATGTTGTTGTCATGTTGTGTTGCTACCATGCTGTGTTGTCATGTTGTGTTGCTACCATGCTGTGTTGTCATGTTGTGTTGCTACCATGCTGTGTTGTCATGTGTTGCTACCATGCTGTGTTGTCATGTTGTGTTGCTACCATGCTGTGTTGTCATGTTGTGTTGCTACCATGCTGTGTTGTCATGTTGTGTTGCTACCATGCTGTGTTGTCATGTTGTGTTGCTACCATGCTGTGTTGTCATGTGTTGCTACTATGCTGTGTTGTCATGTTGTGTTGCTACCATGCTGTGTTGTCATGTTGTGTTGCTACCATGCTGTGTTGTCATGTTGTGTTGCTACCATGCTGTGTTGTCATGTTGTGTTGCTACCATGCTATGTTGTCATGTTGCGTTGCTACCATGCTGTGTTGTCATGTTGCGTTGCTACCATGCTGTGTTGTCATGTTGCGTTGCTACCATGCTGTGTTGCTACCATGCTGTGTTGTCATGTTGTGTTGCTACCATGTTGTTGTCATGTTGTGTTGCTACCATGTTGTTGTCATGTTGTGTTGCTACCATGTTGTTGTCATGTTGTGTTGCTACCATGTTGTTGTCGTGTTGTGTTGCTACCATGCTGTGTTGTTGTGTTGTTACCATGCTGTGTTGTCATGTTGTGTTGCTACCATGCTGTGTTGTCTCTCTTGTTGTGTTGCTACCATGCTGTGTTGTCATGTGTTGTTGACATGCTATGTTGTTGTCTAAGGTCTCTCTTTATGCAGTGTTGTCTCTCTTGTTGTGATGTGTATTTTGTCCTCTATTTGTATTTTATTTTTAACACCAATCCCGTCCCCACAGGAGGTATTTTGTTAGGCCGTCGTTGTAAATAAGAATTTGTTCTTAACCGACTTGCCTAGTTAAGTAAAAGTTGTTTTTTTTAAAGCAGAAAAGGGCAATATAATATTGCTCATTCAGGTGAACCTAGTCATTTTACTGGTCTTATGTCAATCAAACCGTATGTGACAAGGCAGGAACCAAAGTTTTGGTCAGTGTTTCCCAAGGGACGCTACTTACTGGGGAGCATTTAAAATGATATTAAACCACACCCCATGAACTTGTGCAGATGAACGTTTTTGTGATGTGTCGTCCATGCTGAATGGTTGCTATGTACATTTATGTTGTGGGGTGTGGTCCTGTGTTCTGAGATGGTATGTTTCTTTGTCAGTGCTTGTTCGTAGTGAGCCGTAGGCGCTTGAATATCAGGTCATGTTTCTGTGGATAGATCCCAGCTCTCAAACTCTAGGCAGAATTCTGCCTTCTCCCTACAGTTTTCAGCAGTTAACTTCGCCCATGACTGGCTCATGTGAACTACAATCCAGATGCTGTTGAGAAATGTCAATAATCATTGCTTGCGATACTGCTTTCGAAACACATGGCCCTTTCATCAGCGAGGAATAATCTTTCAAATAAAAATGATACTTACTGCAACAGTTTTGCACAGATCCACCCAGCTATGGGTGCCTCCAACCGCCAGAACTATTCTCCAGCTAACCTTTACACACAGGTGTTAGGAGCACACTAGATGGCAATTTTAGCACAGGTGGTCGCCTCAGTCCTCCGTCTGGTTTCCATAAACAAGCACTGTCACATGGAGATATGTGTGGAAGCACTAACCCGCATCCTATGAGGGCGTGTATCAATTGAACCTTTTTGTTTAAAAAAAATAAATTCTCACTGATATAAAAGATAAGGCCCTTATGCAAGAGTATAAGGACTTTATGGGTTGACTGGCCCTCCGCTGTTGTGCCGGGCTGAACAACATCTACCTGTGACCATATTCATGATACAGAACTCCCTACCTTATTGCTGAGGTATAGATCTTGGGTTCGATAGATCCCAGCCCGTTATATAATCTCGCTCTACTCCAGACCTTCATGCCACACAGATGTATCATTGTATATGTGGCAAATTCCCTCAAATGTAGTATACTATATAGGGAATACTAGGCTGCTAACTTCATTTGGGACTCTCTCTCTCCCACAGAGGAGTTTGAGACAGGCTGTAACAAGCCACAGAAGTCTGGTTGCATGGGACTCACGGTCTATTGCCCTCACAGCCAATGGTGGACACTCATCGTGTGTGACAAATATGTCACCCGTGTGAACCTGTTCTATAGATGCCAGCACCCTAGATGTCATTGGAAGGGTGAAATTGAATGGAGTCATAACATAAGCCTACAGGCAGAGAGGACTTTCCTTCTCATTCCCTAGGAGGGTGTTTGTGCTTGTTTGTGTGTGTGTGTTTGAGAGAGAGAGTGAGAGTGTGTGTGTGTTTGAGAGTGAGATAGTGTGTGTTTGAGAGAGTGAGAGTGAGAGTGTGTGCGTGTTTGAGAGTGAGATAGTGTGTGTTTTGAGAGTGAGATAGTGTGTGTGTGTGTGTTTGAGAGAGAGAGTGAGATAGTGTGTGTGTGTGTGGTGTGTGTTTGTTTGAGAGAGAGTGAGAGTGTGTGTGTGTGTGTGTTAGTGTGTGTGTGTGTTTGTTTGAGAGAGAGTGAGATAGTGAGTGTGTGTGTGTTTGAGAGAGAGTGAGATTGTGTGTGTGTGTGTTTGAGAGAGAGTGAGATAGAGAGTGTGTGTGTTTTTGAGAGAGAGTGAGATAGTGAGTGAGTGTGTGTGTGTGTGTTTGAGAGAGTGAGATAGTGAGTGTGTGTGTGTTTGAGAGAGAGTGAGATAGTGAGTGAGTGTGTGTGTGTGTGTGTGTGTGTGAGAGAGAGTGAGATAGTGAGTGTGTGTGTGTGTGTTTGAGAGAGATAGTGTGTGTGTCCATGCCAGCGTTTGTCTGTCTGTGTAGTGTTGGAGAGTAAATTCATTACATATAATCAGTTACATGTCATCTGATTACAAAAAAAAAACTGAGCGAGTCTGACCACAAGTCAGAGATCACTATGATGACATCAAATGTGTTGAGATGGATCCTTTTTCTCTTCTTCTAATGCCTCTTAAGGGGAAAGTAATCCAAAAGTAACTACAAGTAATCAGATTACGTTACTGAGTTTGGGTTATGCAAAATATATGTAACTGATTATAATTTGGATAGCTAACTAGTAGTAACTATAACTATAGAAAGTAACTTAGCCTGCGTACGTGCGTGCGTACGTGTCTCCTACACCAGTGGTTCCTAAACTGTGGGTCGGAGACCCACTTGTGGGTCGCGGGATGACATTGCCACCCCAAGAAATACATTTTCGGGATAGAAAAATGCTTTCAGTGTAAACGGAAACTAAAACCAAACATGAAGTATGTAAAAAGATAATGGACCTATACATTTGACAATAATAGCCTATATTCTTTGAGAATTTAAAAACAAATAAACTTTAAAAATCCAAATGTTTCTCTCAGCTCAATGGAAAAGTGTATAGAATTTCAGGAAATTAGATTTAAAATTGCAACATTTCTTTCAGCGCCATGCCAGGATGTGTGGAATTGCAGGAGAATAGCTTAGAAACCAACATTTTCTCTAATATTTTTGACTTATTCTTTGGTCTGTGTATGTTTTTTAGGGGGTTTGGATTGGATTGGATTGCGTCCTACCTGACAGGTCGCTCCTACCAGGTGGCGTGGCGAGAATCTGTCTCCTCGCCACGCGCTCTCACCACTGGTGTCCCCCAGGGCTCTGTTCTAGGCCCTCTCCTATTCTCGCTATACACCAAGTCACTTGGCTCTGTCATAACCTCACATGGTCTCTCCTATCATTGCTATGCAGACGACACACAATTAATCTTCTCCTTTCCCCCTTCTGATGACCAGGTGGCGAATCGCATCTCTGCATGTCTGGCAGACATATCAGTGTGGATGACGGATCACCACCTCAAGCTGAACCTCGGCAAGACGGAGCTGCTCTTCCTCCCGGGGAAGGACTGCCCGTTCCATGATCTCGCCATCACGGTTGACAACTCCATTGTTTCCTCCTCCCAGAGCGCTAAGAACCTTGGCGTGATCCTGGACAACACCCTGTCGTTCTCAACTAACATCAAGGCGGTGGCCCGTTCCTGTAGGTTCATGCTCTACAACATCCGCAGAGTACGCCCCTGCCTCACACAGGAAGCGGCGCAGGTCCTAATCCAGGCACTTGTCATCTCCCGTCTGGATTACTGCAACTCGCTGTTGGCTGGGCTCCCTGCCTGTGCCATTAAACCCCTACAACTCATCCAGAACGCCGCAGCCCGTCTGGTGTTCAACCTTCCCAAGTTCTCTCACGTCACCCCGCTCCTCCGCTCTCTCCACTGGCTTCCAGTTGAAGCTCGCATCCGCTACAAGACCATGGTGCTTGCCTACGGAGCTGTGAGGGGAACGGCACCGCAGTACCTCGTGGCTCTGTTCAGGCCCTACACCCAAACAAGGGCACTGCGTTCATCCACCTCTGGCCTGCTCGCCTCCCTACCACTGAGGAAGTACAGTTCCCGCTCAGCCCAGTCAAAACTGTTCGCTGCTCTGGCCCCCCAATGGTGGAACAAACTCCCTCACGACGCCAGGACAGCGGAGTCAATCACCACCTTCCGGAGACACCTGAAACCCCACCTCTTCAAGGAATACCTAGGATAGGATAAAGCAATCCTTCTCACCCCCCCTTAAATGATTTAGATGCACTATTGTAAAGTGGCTGTTCCACTGATGTCAGAAGGTGAATTCACCAATTTGTAAGTCGCTCTGGATAAGAGCGTCTGCTAAATGACTTAAATGTAAATGTAAATGGGTTTTCGGCTCAAAATACACCTCAATTTGTGGGTCACAAAGGAAGAAAACCTGGGGACCCTTGTTCTACACCTTACATGGAATCCAAGTTGATCCCCTGGATGAGGTCAGTGGGACAATTCAACTGGGGCCAAAGACAGATTAAATACTCATTAAACTAGGCCGTGGTCAAGGTCGTCAAAAACACACGCTTCCTCACCCTCTCACTGTCAGAGGACTATAAAACACACAGCTACGGCCTGGGCTGTGGATTTGATTCTCACGGGGGATCAGTATGAAAATGTATGCACTCGCTAATGTATGTCTGATAAATGACTCAAATATATATTTTTATGTAAGCGTGTTCGGTAAGGGCTTAGAGAGAGAAAGAGCATGTGTGTTGTCCCTGCTGTAGTCCCATGTCCCATCCTATTCCCTATATAGTGCCCAGAGCTCTGGTCAACAGCTACGGCCCCTATTCCCTATTTTAACCAGAGCTCTGGGCACTACATAGGGAATAGGATGGGACATGGGACTACAGCAGGGACAACACACATACTCTCTCTAAGCCTTTACCGAACACGCTTACATAAAAATATCTATTTTAGTCATGTATCAGACGCTCTGCAACATACAGTAGTGAGTGCATACATTTTCATACTGGTCCCCTGCAACATACAGTAGTGAGTGCATACATTTTCATACTGGTCCCCTGCAACATACAGTAGTGAGTGCATACATTTTCATACTGGTCCCCTGCAACATACAGTAGTGAGTGCATACATTTTCATACTGGTCCCCTGCAACATACAGTAGTGAGTGCATACATTTTCATACTGGTCCCCTGCAACATACAGTAGTGAGTGCATACATTTTCATACTGGTCCCCTGCAACATACAGTAGTGAGTGCATACATTTTCATACTGGTCCCCTGCAACATACAGTAGTGAGTGCATACATTTTCATACTGGTCCCCAGTGAGAATCAAATCCACAGCCCAGGCGTTGCAAGTGCCACGCTCTACCAACCGAGCCACACGGGAACATACAGTACATAGGCCCATGTTCTAATCTCTGTTGACAAACGACCCGCCACTCCTGTTTATGTTGCCATAGCTACAACACCATCACAGCCCCTCCCTTGAACACGTCCAACGTTGGGACAGAGCACCTCTAGAGTCAAGGCCTGGGTTCAAATACTTTTTGATATAATTGTAAATACTTTAGCTGGTCCTTGATTGAGCTTGCTTGGCGCAATCGACCAATAGAATAGTTGCAACATGCAAACTTCACCCATGTGGCACGTGGTCTCTACGCCAGGCAGGCGAGGGGAAAATGCTACAAGTATTTAAAAGGTTGCAAATGGTATTTGAACACAGCAGGTCTGACACAGGCTCTTTGACTCCACATGCAAAAGCACACAGGCTGCTTCAGGTCTGATGGATGTTTAGCAAATAGTTATCTTTCCAAAAGGCCACTGAAGTGAATACACCTCTGTATGAGGACTCGTGAAACATCAAATTGGAACTCAAGAGTTACATCCTGAAGGGGCTCAATTCAAAGAGACCACTGTGTTCTGTTCTGCTCGTACCAGGAGTGCATTTCAGGGTGTTGTTGTTGTTTTCGGAGCTAAAGCGACAAAACATAGCAACAACAGGATTGCATTCAGCAGCGTAAAGGGCACCTAAAGAACGTGTGTGTGTGTGTGTGTGTGTGTGTGGAGGGAAGCCTGGTGGTGTCACAGGATTATCACAGGCTTTGGTGTTTAGGGGCCGGCTCGTGCACTGTTGTCAGGCTGCCATGGAGACAGTAACCAGGAACACGTTTTTAGAATGTTTAGCATAATGGCGGGAACTTACAAGGAGCATGCGGATGACTGGGCAGAGTCACGTACCTGATCTACCTGTATTTGTGTAACACAGTTTGGTGAGATATAGAGAGAAGCTATTAGTAGAAGTTCAAGTGTTGGTCGTCTGTAGGTCACATGACACCAAGGGATTCACACCAATAGTAAAAGCCCATGCTCTAAATAAGACATCCAATTTAAATAAAGTGTCCTTGATTTTTGAACCAGGACCAATACCGTCAGACATCAACAGAAACAACACCGATCAAAATATAGATTTGAATACGATCAAACCAGGTCAAAATGAGTTACAGAATAACCTTTTAAAGGCTCATTAGGCACCAAACAAAAGTAAACAAACAGACAGGGACTGCCTGAAATTGTCCAATAACAAACCCTCATTATCATTCTAAAAACATTTGACCTCTTTTTCATGAAAACCAATTGGTAGCTACAGTCTTGTCCCATTGCTGAAACTCCTGTAAGGACGGCTAGGCCAAACCCTCCCATAACCCGGATGACGCTGGGTCAATTGTGTGCCACCTCATGGATCTCCCGGTCGCAGCTGGATGCAACACAGCCCAGGATCGAACCCGGATCTGTAGTGACGCCTCCAGCACTGCAATGAGGTGCCTTAGACCACTGCGCCACTCGGAAAGAAACCCACAATTTTGTTTTCTGTTGCACATCATTTTGAAAATGTTTGCTACAGTAACCCCCATAAGAGCTCAATAAGGGCAGGCCTAACCCCAATAGAACTCAATAAGGGTAGGTCTAACCCCCCCATAGAGCTCAATAAGGGCAGGCCTAACCCCCATAGAGCACAATAAGGGTAGGTATAACCCCCAATAGAGCTCAATAAGGGCAGGCCTAACCCCCATAGAGCTCAATAAGGGTGGGTATAACCCCCCCAATAGAGCTCAATAAGGGCAGGCCTAATCCCCATAGAGCTCAATAAGGGCAGGCCTAATCCCCATAGAGCTCAATAAGGGCAGGCCTAATCCCCATAGAGCTCAATAAGGGCAGGCCTAATCCCCATAGAGCTCAATAAGGGCAGGCCTAACCCCAATAGAACTCAATAAGGGTAGGTCTAACCCCCATAGAGCTCAATAAGGGCAGGCCTAACCCCCATAGAGCACAATAAGGGTAGGTATAACCCCCAATAGAGATCAATAAGGGCAGGCCTAACCCCCATAGAGCTCAATAAGGGTGGGTATAACCCCCCAATAGAGCTCAAAAAGGGCAGGCCTAATCCCCATAGAGCTCAATAAGGGCAGGCCTAATCCCCATAGAGCTCAATAAGGGCAGGCCTAATCCCCATAGAGCTCAATAAGGGCAGGCCTAACCCCCATAGAGCTCAATAAGGGCAGGCCCAATCTCCATAGAGCTCAATAAGGGCAGGCCTAACCCCCATAGAGCTCAATAAGGGCAGGCCAAATCCCCATAGAGCTCAATAAGGGCAGCCCTAACCCCCATAGAGCTCAATAAGGGCAGGCCTAACCCCCATAGAGCTCAATAAGGGTGGGTATAACCCCCCCAATAGAGCTCAAAAAGGGCAGGCCTAATCCCCATAGAGCTCAATAAGGGCAGGCCTAATCCCCATAGAGCTCAATAAGGGCAGGCCTAATCCCCATAGAGCTCAATAAGGGCAGGCCTAACCCCCATAGAGCTCAATAAGGGCAGGCCCAATCTCCATAGAGCTCAATAAGGGCAGGCCTAACCCCCATAGAGCTCAATAAGGGCAGGCCAAATCCCCATAGAGCTCAATAAGGGCAGCCCTAACCCCCATAGAGCTCAATAAGGGCAGGCCTAATCTCCATAGAGCTCAATAAGGGCAGGCCTAACCCCCATAGAGCTCAATAAGGGCAGGCCTAATCCCCATAGAGCTCAATAAGGGCAGACCTAACCCCCATAGAGCTCAATAAGGGCAGGCCTAACCCCATAGAGCTCAATAAGGGCAGGCCTAACCCCCATAGAGCTCAATAAGGGCAGGCCTAATCCCCATAGAGCTCAATAAGGGCAGGCCTAACCCCCATAGAGCTCAATTAGGGCAGGCCTAACCCCCATAGAGCTCAATAAGGGCAGGCCTAACCCCATAGAGCTCAATAAGGGCAGGCCCAATCTCCATAGAGCTCAATAAGGGCAGGCCTAACCCCCATAGAGCTCAATAAGGGCAGGCCAAATCCCCATAGAGCTCAATAAGGGCAGCCCTAACCCCCATAGAGCTCAATAAGGGCAGGCCTAATCCCCATAGAGCTCAATAAGGGCAGACCTAACCCCCATAGAGCTCAATAAGGGCAGGCCTAACCCCATAGAGCTCAATAAGGGCAGGCCTAACCCCCATAGAGCTCAATAAGGGCAGGCCTAATCCCCATAGAGCTCAATAAGGGCAGGCCTAACCCCCATAGAGCTCAATTAGGGCAGGCCTAACCCCCATAGAGCTCAATAAGGGCAGGCCTAACCCCCATAGAGCTCAATAAGGGTGGGTATAACCCCCATAGAGCTCAATAAGGGCAGGCCTAATCTCCATAGAGCTCAATAAGGGCAGGCCTAACCCCCATAGAGCTCAATAAGGGTGGGTATAACCCCCATAGAGCTCAATAAGGGGCAGGCCTAACCCCCATAGACACACGCATATATTTGCAGCCAGCAAGTATCTGTAGGGTGCCATAAAAGGGAGGAGAACACAATGACCCTCTCTCTGCAATAAGATCACACCTTCTCTTTTTCACTCCCTCTGTTACCCTCTTCCTCTCCATCCCTCTTTATTTCTCTCCTCCCTTGCCTCTCTCCCCATTTCACATAGAACCATGCATGTGACTACACCTGACTGAGAAACACCCCCAGGTATAAACCATGCAGGTGACTAAACCCTGACTGGGAAACGCCCCCAGGTATAAACCATGCAGGTGACTACACCTGACTGGGCAATGCCCCCAGGTATAAACCATGCAGGTGACTAAACCCTGACTGAGAAACGCCCCCAGGTATAAACCATGCAGGTGACTACACCCTGACAGAGAAATGCCCCCAAGTACAAACCATGCATGTGACTAAACCCTGACTGAGAAACGCCCCCATGTATAAACCATGCAGGT
This sequence comes from Oncorhynchus masou masou, assembly GCF_036934945.1. NCBI lineage: Eukaryota > Metazoa > Chordata > Actinopteri > Salmoniformes > Salmonidae > Oncorhynchus > Oncorhynchus masou. The sequence continues at coordinate 53,369 of NW_027000226.1, forward strand.
GACTAAACCCTGACTGGGAAACGCCCCCAGGTATAAACCATGCAGGTGACTAAACACTGACTGAAAAACGCCCCCAGGTATAAACCATACATGTGACTACACCTGACTGAGAAACACCCCCAGGTATAAACCATGCAGGTGACTAAACCCTGAGAAACGCCCCCAGGTATAAACCATGCAGGTGACTACACCCTGACTGAGAAACGCCCCCAGGTATAAACCATGCAGGTGACTAAACCCTGACTGAGAAACGCCCCCAGGTATAAACCATGCAGGTGACTAAACCCTGAATGAGAAACGCCCCCAGGTATAAACCATGCAGGTGACTACACCTTGACTGGGAAACGCCCCCAGGTATAAACTATGCAGGTGACTAAACCCTGACTGAGAAACGCCCCCAGGTATAAACCATGGAGGTGACTAAAACCTGACTGTGAAACGCCCCCAGGTATAAACCATGCAGGTGACTACACCTGACTGTGAAACGCCCCCAGGTATAAACCATGCAGGTGACTACACCTTGACTGGGAAACGCCCCCAGGTATAAACCATGCAGGTGACTAAACCCTGACTGGGAAACGCCCCCAGGTATAAACCATGCAGGTGACTACACCCTGACAGAGAAACGCCCCCAGGTATAAACCATGCAGGTGACTACACCCTGACAGAGAAACACCCCCAGGTATAAACCATGCAGGTGACTACACCTGACTGAGAATCGCCCCCAGGTATAAACCATGCAGGTGACTAAACCCTGACTGAGAAACACCCCCAGGTATAAACCATGCAGGTGACTAAACCCTGACTGAGAAACGCCCCCAGGTATAAACCATGCAGGTGACTACACCTTGACTGGGAAACGCCCCCAGGTATAAACCATGCAGGTGACTAAACCCTGACTGAGAAACACCCCCAGGTATAAACCATGCAGGTGACTAAACCCTGACTGAGAAACGCCCCCAGGTATAAACCATGCAGGTGACTACACCCTGACAGAGAAACACCCCCAGGTATAAACCATGCTGGTGACTACACCCTGACTGAGAAACGCCCCCAGGTATAAACCATGCTGGTGACTAAACCCTGAATGAGAAACGCCCCCAGGTATAAACCATGCAGGTGACTAAACCCTGACTGAGAAACGCCCCCAGGTATAAACCATGCAGGTGACTACACCCTGACTGAGAAACGCCTCCAGGTATAAACCATGCAACATGAGTCAGTAGACCACCATCAGCAGGAAAAACAACCCAACCAAAGACACGTTACTCATGAAGGTTTTATTGTTTCAGAGACATGAAGAGTATTTCAGAGCATGTTTGCTGTCACAGCATATACATGACGTCACAGAGGAGTATGGATCAGACCTGGGTTCAAATACTACACTGAACCAGAATATAAATGCAACAGGCAACAATTTCAAAGATTTTACTGAGTCACAGTTCATATAAGGAAATCAGTCAATTGAAATATATTAATTAGGCCCTAATCTATGGATTTCACATGACTGGGAGTACAGATATGCACCTGTTGGTCACTGTACCTTTAAAAAACAAAGGTAAGGCGTGGATCATAAAACCAGTCAGCATCTGGTGTGACCATCGTTTGCCTCATGCAGCGCGACACATCTCCTTCACATAGAGTTGATCAGGTTGTTGACTGTGGCCAGAGGAATGTTGTCCCGCTCCTCTTCCATGGCTGGGGGAAGTTGATGAATATTGGTGGGAACTGGAACACGCCATCCCAAAGATGCTGAATGGGTGGTGAGATGTCTGGTGAGCATGCAGGTCATGGAAGAACTAGAACATTTTCAGCTTCTAGGAATTGTGTACAGATCCTTGTGACCTGGATTCAGCATTATCATGCTGAAACATGAGGTGATGGCGGCGGATGAATGGCACGACAATGGGCCTCAGGATCTCGTCACGGTATCTCTGTGCATTCAAATTACAATCAGTAAATGCAATTGTGTTTGTTGTCCGTAGCTTAGACCTCCCCATACCACAACACCACCAGCACCATGTGGCACTCTGTTCACAACATTGACAGCAAACTGCTCACCCACACGAAGCCATACACACTGTCTGCTATCTACCCGGTATAGTTGAAACCAGGATACATCTGTGAAGAGCACACTTCTCCATTGTGCCAGTGGCCATCGGAGGTGAGCATTTGCCCACTGAAGTGGGTTACGACGCCCAACTACAGTCAGGTCAGGACCCTGGTGAGGAGACGAGCATACTGATGATCTACCCTGAGGCGGTTTCTGACAGTTTGTGCACAATTTTTTGTTTGTTTGTGCAAACCCAGTTTCATCAGCTGTCCAGTTGGCTGGTCTCAGAAGATCCCACAGGAGAAGAAGCCGGATGTGGAGGTCCTGGGCTAACGTGGTTACACGTGGTCTGTGGTTGTGAGGCCGGTTGAACGGAATGCCAAATTCTCTAAAATGATGTTGGAGGCGGCTTATGGTAGAGAAATTAAAATTAAATTCTTTGACAACAGCTCTGGTGGAGATTCCTGCAGTCAGCATGCCAATTGCACGCTCCCTCAAAACTTGAGACATCTGTGGCAAAACTGAACATTTTAGAGTGGCCTTTTATTGTCCCCAGCACAAGGTGTACCTGTGTAATGATCATGCTGTTTAATCAGCTTCTTGATATGCCACACCTGTCAGGTGGATGGATTATCTTGACAAAAGAGAAATGCTCACTAACTGGGATGGGAAAAAATTGTGAACAAAATTTGAGAGAAATAAGCTTTTTGTGCATATGGAACATTTCTGGGAACTTTTATTTCAGCTCATAAAACAGAGGACCAACACTTCTTGCACTTATTTTTGTTCAGTATATTCAAAATACAGTAACTTAAAATCCTTTAGCTGGGCTCGATCATGTTTACCTGGCACAATGGAACCAATAGAATAGTTGCAAAACTGCAAACCCCGCCCATCTCGCATTCCAGACAGGCTAAAAGCAAAGGATGAAATGATTTGAAAGATTCCAAATAGTATTTGAACCCAGGTCTGGTGAGGATACTTATATAAAAGGCCCTTTGGGGGGGGGGGGAACATGGAGGAGGTAGAAGTATAGGGTCACAGACACCAGCAGAGCTGACACTACGGCTGTGTTCCAAATGCCACCCTATTGCCTTTATAGTGCACTACCTTTGACCAGTACCCATAGGCCTCTGGTAAAAACGAGTGCACTATGTAGAGAATAGAGTGCCATTTGGGACGCACCCTATACATTATGGCAGCTAACACGTTACCTGAACCCTATGCCCTGGCATAAGGCCTACATATCATTGACAAAACAAATGACATGAATAGTCTTAAAATGATCTATAAGCTAGTTGGCTAGTGGTAACTAGCTGACCTAGATAAGTTTGGTGTCATGACAGTGTTAAGTCAGTTGTCATAAGCTGACATAACAGGTTATATATATATATTATGTATGTTATAACAGGGCTACAATCTAATGAAGGATTTGATGGATTTCCAACCCCAATTCCAGTTTGTGTTATGACAGTGTTAAGTCAGTCGTCATAAGATAAGTCACAAGTCATTTGCAGTCACACGTGTTTATAACACCTGTTATGTCATTTGTAAGACACATACATTCCAGATGAATGTGGATGTGTCCCTGAAGATGTGGGAAATAGCAGCACGAGCAAACACATAAAAGGCAACAGAACGTGAGCAATACAGGAAACACAATAAATATGGAGTTCCACATGAATTAACACCTAATGAACTCAAAGGTTCAGCCGTGATGGTCCTTGACCTCTTGACCCCAATGCGGTACATATAAATATTTATGTCACTTTCCTCAATTTAAACTTGATTTGTATAACACTCTCTCTCTCTATAATACAAACTTGACTTTTCTAAAATATGCCACGTTAAACAAGGACGTTTAAGAATGCACCCCAAATGACAACCCTTTTCCTTATATGTATATATATATAGTGCACTACTTTTGACCAGGGCCCATAGGGGTCTGGGTCAAAAATAGTGCACTATGTAGGGAATAGGGTGCCATTTGGGAAGCACAGTAAATGTAACTTCTGCAGTCACCTTGAAAAGTTGCCTTACGGTCTAAAATTCACAATTCTGCAGAAAACATCAATCAATTGTGATTCATACAGTAACACACATGCTGGTGTAGATGCTTTAGCTACATAACTTAACATGGTACCTTCTCTATTATCATATTTATAAACCACAAACCGAGTGACCGTGAGCTATTTACAGCCTGTTGTCGGTTCAAGTCATCAGCACTTTGTCAGTTCGATGTGTGTAAACATATTTCTCAGTCAGTAATAGTGGTCAATGGCACGACTTTGAAGGATGGACACTAGAAATACAAGATATGAAATCTCAGAACCCCGGAATACCACGGGCTGCTGTCAATCATCCCCAAACCCAATAGAAACTCTGAAATATATAGAGAGCTCCCATTGGATCAGAGAAGTGGATTGATCCCGGCTCAGGGAAGTTAAGAGACCTCAATATCTGTTGTTGGACACTTTGATTTCACATATGGAATAATACATTATAATACCAGCAGTAATAAAACACAATGAATGGACATGCTGGAGAGATGTCATTAAAACAGAACTGACTGGATACTCTTTGCTGTGGTACATGTCCAAGGGCTTTACCCAGCAGCCACCACTCTGTCCAGCAGCAGGGGGGTGATGGGAAGACAAAAGTAATTAAAAGCTGATGACCTTCTCAGGTAACACACACACACACACACTTTATTGTTGTATATTCATGTATTTTAGATGTGTGTGACTGTCCTTGTCTATCAGTGTACCAGTGTTTTGTTACTTGTCATGTTTTGTGTTTTTGGTGGACACCAGGAAGAGGAGCTGCTGCTTCTGCAAAAGATAACAGGGATCCCAATAAACAAACACGATCACTGACAGAACAGTCAACCACGACGGACAAGCCCCATGCAATCACCATCAGGACAATCAATCAAACTGCCCTTTTTATAAGAGGTATGCTGCAAGCACAGGCACACAACAGACTCCAGAAATACAGCATTCCACCAATAACCAGAAGCCAAGGCTACTTCAGCAGCAAGCCAATACTGTGAGGTTAGATCACCTGGTAACCAAGAGACAGGGTCACCACTTCCTGTCAAAACAGGCAACAGGAAGCAAAACAGAACAAAATACAGATAGAGACCAGAGCTCATATCCACAAATAACCTCAGAATTGGTAGGCTGGTCTAGGATCAGGTCCCCTCCTGTCCATGTAATCTTATTCATTTTGATTTAAATGGCAAAACTGGTCCTAGATCAGCACTTCCACTCTGCTTTATGAATTCAGACTCAGAGGCCCCTGGAAATAGCGGAGGACAAAAATAAGTTTCGTTTTTTTTTGTCCGACATTGAGTTTAGCATTTCAGTTCATCAAAATACACTTCTATCCATACTGTAGTGCAGATGGCATAGCTCCTGCCCCGTAGGTTCTACTGTCCACCTTCTGCTCGTCGCTCATTGGTTGGTGGGCGTGCCATGATGAGGTTAGCCAGTTGTCTGGTTTTCCCACAGTTAGTTGGGAAGTTTGCTCGCATGCTAATCGCACGGACGTGGACATCGTTCTGTGGCTGAGCGCCTGGACAGAGCCGGGCCGAGCCCCTGGACAGAGCCGGGCCGAACCCCTGGACAGAGCCGGGCCGAACCCCTGGACAGAGCCGGGCCGAGCCCCTGGACAGAGCGCCTGGACAGAGCCGGACCGAGCCCCTGGACAGAGCCGGACCGAGCCCCTGGACAGAGCCGGGCCGAGCCCCTGGACAGAGCCGGGCCGAACCCCTGGACAGAGCCGGGCCGAGCCCCTGGACAGAGCGCCTGGACAGAGCCGGACCGAGCCCCTGGACAGAGCCGGACCGAGCCCCTGGACAGAGCCGGGCCGAGCCCCTGGACAGAGCCGGGCCGAGCCCCTGGACAGAGCCGGGCCGAGCGCCTGGACAGAGCCGGGCCGAGCCCCTGGACAGAGCCGGGCCGAGCCCCTGGACAGAGCCGGGCCGAGCCCCTGGACAGAGCCGGACCGAGCCCCTGGACAGAGCCGGGCCGAGCCCCTGGACAGAGCCGGGCCGAGCCCCTGGACAGAGCCGGGCCGAGCCCCTGGACAGAGCCGGGCCGAGCCCCTGGACAGAGCCGGGCCGAGCGCCTGGACAGAGCCGGGCCGAGCCCCTGGACAGAGCCGGGCCGAGCCCCTGGACAGAGCCGGGCCGAGCCCCTGGACAGAGCCGGACCGAGCCCCTGGACAGAGCCGGGCCGAGCCCCTGGACAGAGCCGGGCCGAGCCCCTGGACAGAGCCGGGCCGAGCCCCTGGACAGAGCCGGGCCGAGCCCCTGGACAGAGCCGGACCGAACCCTGGACAGAGCCGGGCCGAGCCCCTGGACAGAGCCGGACCGAACCCCTGGACAGAGCCGGACCGAACCCCTGGACAGAGCCGGACCGAACCCCTGGACAGAGCCGGACCGAGCCCCTGGACAGAGCCGGACCGAACCCCTGGACAGAGCCGGGCCGAGCCCCTGGACAGAGCCGGGCCGAGCCCCTGGACAGAGCCGGGCCGAACCCCTGGACAGAGCGCCTGGACAGAGCGCCTGGACAGAGCCGGGCCGAACCCCTGGACAGAGCCGGGCCGAGCCCCTGGACAGAGCCGGACCGAGCCCCTGGACAGAGCCGGGCCGAACCCTGGACAGAGCGCCTGGACAGAGCGCTGGACAGAGCCGGGCCGAACCCCTGGACAGAGCCGGGCCGAGCCCCTGGACAGAGCCGGACCGAGCCCCTGGACAGAGCCGGGCCGAACCCCTGGACAGAGCGCCTGGACAGAGCGCTGGACAGAGCCGGGCCGAACCCTGGACAGAGCCGGACCGAGCCCCTGGACAGAGCCGGGCCGAGCGCCTGGACAGAGCGCCTGGACAGAGCGCCTGACAGAGCCGGGCTGAGCCCCTGGACAGAGCCGGACCGAACCCCTGGACAGAGCCGGGCCGAGCCCCTGGACAGAGCCGGACCGAGCCCCTGGACAGAGCCGGACCGAACCCCTGGACAGAGCCGGACCGAGCCCTGGACAGAGCCGGACCGAGCCCCTGGACAGAGCCGGGCCGAGCCCCTGGACAGAGCCGGACCGAACCCCTGGACAGAGCCGGGCCGAGCCCCTGGACAGAGCCGGGCCGAGCCCCTGGACAGAGCCGGGCCGAACCCTGGACAGAGCCGGACCGAGCCCCTGGACTGAGCCGGGCCGAACCCTGGACAGAGCCGGGCCGAGCCCCTGGACAGAGCCGGGCCGTGCCCCTGGACAGAGCCGGGCCGAGCGCCTGGACAGAGCCGGGCCGAGCCCCTGGACAGAGCCGGGCCGAGCCCCTGGACAGAGCCGGGCCGAGCCCCTGGACAGAGCCGGGCCGAACCCCTGGACAGAGCCGGACCGAGCCCCTGGACTGAGCCGGGCCGAACCCCTGGACAGAGCCGGGCCGAGCCCCTGGACAGAGCCGGGCCGAGCCCCTGGACAGAGCCGGACCGAACCCCTGGACAGAGCCGGGCCGAGCCCCTGGACAGAGCCGGGCCGAGCCCTGACAGAGCCGGGCCGAACCCCTGGACAGAGCGCCTGGACAGAGCGCTGGACAGAGCCGGGCCGAACCCCTGGACAGAGCCGGGCCGAGCCCCTGGACAGAGCCGGACCGAGCCCCTGGACAGAGCCGGGCCGAACCCCTGGACAGAGCGCCTGGACAGAGCGCCTGGACAGAGCCGGGCCGAACCCCTGGACAGAGCCGGGCCGAGCCCCTGGACAGAGCCGGACCGAGCCCCTGGACAGAGCCGGGCCGAACCCCTGGACAGAGCGCCTGGACAGAGCGCCTGGACAGAGCCGGGCCGAACCCCTGGACAGAGCCGGACCGAGCCCCTGGACAGAGCCGGGCCGAGCGCCTGGACAGAGCGCCTGGACAGAGCGCCTGGACAGAGCCGGGCTGAGCCCCTGGACAGAGCCGGACCGAACCCCTGGACAGAGCCGGGCCGAGCCCCTGGACAGAGCCGGGCCGAGCCCCTGGACAGAGCCGGACCGAACCCCTGGACAGAGCCGGACCGAGCCCCTGGACAGAGCCGGACCGAGCCCCTGGACAGAGCCGGGCCGAGCCCCTGGACAGAGCCGGACCGAACCCCTGGACAGAGCCGGGCCGAGCCCCTGGACAGAGCCGGGCCGAGCCCCTGGACAGAGCCGGGCCGAACCCCTGGACAGAGCCGGACCGAGCCCCTGGACTGAGCCGGGCCGAACCCCTGGACAGAGCCGGGCCGAGCCCCTGGACAGAGCCGGGCCGTGCCCCTGGACAGAGCCGGGCCGAGCGCCTGGACAGAGCCGGGCCGAGCCCCTGGACAGAGCCGGGCCGAGCCCCTGGACAGAGCCGGGCCGAGCGCCTGGACAGAGCCGGGCCGAGCCCCTGGACAGAGCCGGACCGAGCCCCTGGACAGAGCCGGGCCGAGCGCCTGGACAGAGCCGGGCCGAGCCCTGGACAGAGCCGGACCGAGCCCCTGGACAGAGCCGGGCCGAGCCCCTGGACAGAGCCGGGCCGAGCCCTGGACAGAGCCGGGCCGTGCCCCTGGACAGAGCCGGGCCGAGCGCCTGGACAGAGCCGGGCCGAGCCCCTGGACAGAGCCGGGCCGAGCCCCTGGACAGAGCCGGGCCGAGCGCCTGGACAGAGCCGGACCGAGCCCCTGGACAGAGCCGGGCCGAGCCCCTGGACAGAGCCGGGCCGAGCGCCTGGACAGAGCCGGGCCGAGCCCCTGGACAGAGCCGGACCGAGCCCCTGGACAGAGCCGGGCCGAGCGCCTGGACAGAGCCGGGCCGAGCCCCTGGACAGAGACGGACCGAGCCCCTGAACAGAGCCGGGCCGAGCCCCTGGACAGAGCCGGGCCGAGCCCCTGGACAGAGCCGGGCCGAGCTCCTGGACAGAGCCGGACCGAGCCCCTGGACAGAGCCGGGCCGAGCCCCTGGACAGAGCCGGGCCGAGCCCCTGGACAGAGCCGGTGTCTCCACCGTAGTAGAACCTGTAGAAGAACATCTACTGAGCAGGAATTCCCATCACCAGAGAACATCCTTCATAAAAAGGCTGTGAAACAGGAGTCCATCTTGTCGTGGCCATTCTTTACCCACGCACCAGCAGCTAGGAAGACCTCTATCCAGTAACACCACAATACCAAAAACAGTTTTTTACACACAGTTCCCTCAAAAATATGAAACATATAGTATAATATATCTCTCTATCATTTGTGTAAATACAGTCAACATATACTGTAGAAGAGGTTATTCATAAAACCGCAACAGCTACTCTATATATAAACCTCCAATCAATGCATTGTTATGTTGAGAACAGGTGGTACAAGTTAAACATGCCTAAGGCCTATAATAACCTGCACTGTGTACAGTGTGTTCTGGAGCAGATCATACATGACAGTGATAAGGAACCCTATTATCAAGCGTCTCAGAGTAAGGGTGTTGATCTAGGATCAGTTTAGCCGTTTGCATCATAATAAATCATTATGATGGACAGGGAGGACCTGACCCTAGATCAGCACTTCTACTCTACAGTGTTTCTCAACCTCAGTTCTCTGGGTCCACCAGCCGTTTGACTGATGTCTGATTCACACTATAGCAACGACCTGAACCGTTCTGGCTCTGATATTTTATCTTCACATGATCCTTTCCAACATGGTTTCAGCAGCTCTGGTGGACGCGTAACCAGGCCAGTCCAGTACAGCTTGGCCTGGCCCTGCAGTGTGAATCAGACAATACTCCCAGCAAGCACATAACGTTCTGAGAACCATATGTTACTTAGAACTTGGTGAGAGAGTGGTTGGCCTATGGTTATTTACCATACAACCTTCCCACAACTTCCTGGGAATGGTGCAGGACAGTTAATTGGCTTTGGAACATTCTCAGCGCATTTAATGAACTTGACAACAAAAAAATGTATTTTGGTATTTCATTACGTTATGTATTTCAACGTTTCATATCAGTTCAAATACAGCTACATTTAATTTCAATGTTGGTAATGTTCTCCAACTGGTTTGACATTGGGAATGTTCTCAGATAGTTCAGAGAAGTACGACGTGACAATTTATCTTGTTCCTGGAACTTCTCTTCTCAGAATGTTTGAAGAACGTTTCAGTTTTACCAGTCAGGAAACTATGGCTTCCTTCCCACAACAACCAATGTGAAACCAAAAACATACGTTCCTACAACTTCAAAGGAACCAAATGTGCTAGCTGGGCTGTATGTAATAAAGTAGGCTGTAAAACAACCGGGTTGAGAAACAGATTCAGACGGTTGAAACATTCAAAGCATCGCAGCATGAAAGACGACAACATAAAAGAGCAGCCACAACTCTCTAATGGAATAGCGAACGCTATCCTTTCTATGAAGTAGATTTCTACCTGCAAGATTTGGAATGAATCGCCCCACCTAGTAGTCCTTCACCCATAGACTCTGGTTCTCAGGGTCAGCTAGTTGGCAAGCAGGAGGAGGGAGGAGGGGGTGTGATTGTGCGTGTCGGTGTGGGTGAGGGTCTGTCTGCAAGATGAACTCTGGAATACCAGCACTTGATCCCTTAAAGCACAGTGTCCCCCGACACAGACATCCTGAGACTAGGAAGCCCCCCCCCCTGGGTAGACGTCTCAGGTCCTCAGCTTGAGGATGACGATGGCCAGGATGACGAAGAAAGTGTTCCAGCCCAGGGTGACAGCAAAGCCTCGCCACACCATCATCCTGGAGAGACCCCAGCCTGAGGGAGAGACGTCATCACATGATGTGTGTGTGTTGTGTCAGTTTGACATGGAAGCTCAGGTCCTACTGTGACGTGAAGATGAGACAGACAGACAGACAGACAGACAGACAGAGCAGGATATCTGTCCTCCACTAGAAGCCCATGACTAAGTCACGTGTGTCTGTCTGACTACTGGCATTGTGAATCATTTAGAACACTGTGTGACTACTGGCGTTGTGAATCATTTAGAATGCCGTGTGACTACTGGCATTGTGAATCATTTAGAACACTGTGTGACTACTGGCATTGTGAATCATTTAGAACACTGTGTGATGACTGGCATTGTGAATCATTTAGAACACTGTGTGACTACTGTATTGTGAATAATTTAGAACACCGTGTGACTACTGGCATTGTGAATCATTTAGAACGCCGTGTGACGACTGGCATTGTGAATCATTTAGAACACTGTGTGACTACTGGCATTGTGAATCATTTAGAACACTGTGTGACTACTGCATTGTGAATCATTTAGAATACTGTGTGACGACTGGCATTGTGAATCATTTAGAACACTGTGTGACTACTGCATTGTGAATCATTTAGAACACTGTGTGACTACTGGCATTGTGAATCATTTAGAACGCCGTGTGACTACTGGCATTGTGAATCATTTAGAACACTGTGTGACTACTGGCATTGTGAATCATTTAGAACACTGTGTGACTACTGGCATTGTGAATCATTTAGAACATTTCACTGCTGATTCCGGACGAATCAGGTGTCTAAAGTCTCAGATAACACATGTGTGTGTGTGTGTGTGTGTGTGTGTGTGTGTGTGTGTGTTTAGGGCTGACTCTGTGCAGACAGGATATAAGCTTCAATGTACTGTGTTGTGTAGCTAATTGCTAGTGGATAACGCTTCAGAAGCGTAGGTCTGGGACAGGGCCAGACTGATGTAACGTAGTGGATAACGTGTGTATGTGTGTTACCTCTGTACATGATGCATCGTAGGGCTTCAGAAGCGTAGGTCTGGGGCAGGGCCAGACTGATGTAACGTAGTGGATAACGTGTGCGTGTGTGTTACCTCTGTACATGATGCATCGTAGGGCTTCAGAAGCGTAGGTCTGGGGCAGGGCCAGACTGATGTAACGTAGTGGATAGGGGATGCACTCCACAGGCCAGATTATACCTGTAGGGAGAGGAGGAAAGAGACTGTCTTAGAGAAAGAGAGAGACTTAGAGAAACAGAGAGACTTAGAGAAACAGAGAGACTTAGAGAAACAGAGAGACTTAGAGAAACAGAGAGACTTAGAGAAACAGAGAGACTTAGAGAAACAGAGAGACTTAGAGAAACAGAGAGAGACTTAGAGAAACAGAGAGACTTAGAGAAACAGAGAGAGACTTAGAGAAACAGAGACTTAGAGAGACAGAGAAACAGAGAGACTTAGAGAAACAGAGAGACTTAGAGAAACAGAGAGACTTAGAGAAACAGAGAGACTTAGAGAAACAGAGAGAGACTTAGAGAAACAGAGAGAGACTTAGAGAAACAGAGACTTAGAGAAACAGAGAGACTTAGAGAAACAGAGAGACTTAGAGAAACAGAGAGAGACTTAGAGAAACAGAGACTTAGAGAAACAGAGAGAGACTTAGAGAAACAGAGAGAGACTTAGAGAAACAGAGACTTAGAGAAACAGAGAGACAGAGAAACAGAGAGACTTAGAGAAACAGAGAGACTTAGAGAAACAGAGAGACTTAGAGAAACAGAGAGACTTAGTGTAAGTGTGTAAGACTTGGGTTCAAATAATATTAAGGGTATGTGAATTACTTTCAAAGACATTTAGAATAATTGAGATATTTTGTATTTGATAAGACAATTAGCTGAAAATACTCAAACACTCCCATGCATTTAACCGAGGCATTTGAAAATAGTTTTTGAAAAAACTTGCAAATAGTAGGCTATTTATAGGAAATCATTTGAAAACACTTTCAAATACTTTCAACAGAAATGGATTCAGGCAACATGATTAAATACACAGAAAATAAGTATTTAAATAACAAATACACATGTATTTGAACCCAGGTTTGATGTGCGTCCGTGTGTGAGTGTGTAACGTACCACTGACGATGAGGTTGGGGTAGAAGACACCAAGGGCAGCTTGGTTGGCGTTCTGTTCATCATCGATGGCAGATGAGATGACCAGACCAAAGGAGATGCCAGTCACACCCTGCAGCCCGATCAGAGCTATAACCAACACCAGGCTCCCTCATTAGGAATCTGGAGGGAGGGAGAGAGGCAGAGGGAGGGGGAGGGGACGAGGCAGGGGAGGGGGAGGGGACGAGGCAGGGGGAGGGGGAGGGAGGGGGAGAGGCAAAGGAGAGAGGAGGGAGGGGAAGAGGCAGAGGAGGGGGAGAGTCAGAGGAGGGGGAGAGGCAAAGGAGGGGGAGAGGCAAAGGAGAGAGGAGGGGAGGGGTAGAGGCAAAGGAGAGAGGAGGGAGGGGAAGAGGCAGAGGAGAGGGAGAGGCAGAGGAGGGGGAGAGGCAAAGGAGAGAGGAGGGAGGGGAAGAGGCAGAGGAGGGGGAGAGGCAGAGGAGGGGGAGAGGCAGAGGAGGGGGAGAGGCAAAGGAGGGGGAGAGGCAAAGAAGAGAGGAGGGGAGGGGTAGAGGCAAAGGAGAGAGGAGGGAGGGGAAGAGGCAGAGGAGGGGGAGAGGCAGAGGAGGGGGAGAGGCAGAGGAGGGGGAGAGGGAGAGGCAAAGGAGGGGGAGAGGCAAAGAAGAGAGGAGGGGGGAGGGGTAGAGGCAAAGGAGAGAGGAGGGAGGGGAAGAGGCAGAGGAGGGGGAGAGGCAGAGGAGGGGGAGAGGCAGAGGAGAGGGAGAGGCAAAGGAGGAGGGAGGGGGAAGAGGCAGAGGAGGGGGAGAGGCAGAGGAGGGGGAGAGGCAGAGGAGGGGGAGAGGCAGAGGAGGGGGAGAGGCAAAGGAGGAGGGAGGGGAAGAGGCAGAGGAGGGGGAGAGGCAGAGGAGGGGGAGAGGTAGAGGAGGGGGAGAGGCAGAGGAGGGGGAGAGGCAAAGGAGAGAGGAGGGAGGGGAAGAGGCAGAGGAGGGGGAGAGGCAGTGGAGGGGGAGAGGCAAAGGAGAGAGGAGGGAGGGGAAGAGGCAGAGGAGGGGGAGAGGCAGAGACGGGGGAGAGGCAGAGGAGAGGGAGAGGCAAAGGAGAGAGGGAGGGAGGGGAAGAGGCAGAGGAGGTGGAGAGGCAGAGGAGGGGGAGAGGCAGAGGAGGGGGAGAGGCAGAGGAGAGGGAGAGGCAAAGGAGAGAGGAGGGAGGGGAAGAGGCAGAGGAGGGGGAGAGGCAGAGGAGGGGGAGAGGTAGAGGAGAGGGAGAGGCAGAGGAGAGGGAGAGGCAAAGGAGAGAGGAGGGAGGGGAAGAGGCAGAGGAGGGGGAGAGGCAGAGGAGGGGGAGAGGCAGAGGAGGGGGAGAGGCAGAGGAGAGGGAGAGGCAGAGGAGGGGGGAGGGAGGGTGAGGGGGAGAGGCAGAGGAGGGGGAGGGAGGGTGGAGAGGTGGAGGTGTAGGGGAAAAGATGGGTGGGGTGGGGAGAGGTGGAAGGGGAGAGAGAGAGAGAGAGAGAAAATTAGAGTGAGAGAGAGAATATGTTGGATGGGAGGAGACAGTAAAAAGTAAGAGACAGAAAAGGAGGGATGGTAACAAGAGAGAGGAAGGTGAAGGAGCATGTCATGTTATTCAATGATATAGTGACTGTTACATTGTCACAATACAGAGACCTCTATGTGTGTGTGTGTGTGTGTGTGTGTGTGTGTGTGTGTGTGTGTGTGTGTGTGTGTGTGTGTGCGTGTGTGCGTGTGTGTCTATCTGTCTCCACTGACAAGGTGTAAAAATAGACTGAGGGAGAAAGCACATGGCTGCTCGGTTGCCACAGCAATCAAAGGCTGTTGTCGTGGTGATTCCTTAGATATGATGGACTCAGGTACTGGTAAGAATAGAAATATATACTCCAGACACCTCTTTGGACTATGTGGCGGCAGGGTAGCCTAGTTAGGGAGAGGCGGGACGCAAATGTCTCAACTGGCCAATTGCCAGGGGAAATGCAGAGCGCCAGATTCAAATAAAACACTATAAAATTCAAACTTTCATTAAATCTCACATGTAAGATACTCAATTACTCAATTAAAGCTACACTTGTTGTGAATCCAGCCAACTTGTCAGATTTTTAAAATGCTTTTCGGCAAAAGCATAAGAAGCTATTATCTGATAACCTGCATCATCTGCACCAGCAGTAAACAAAGAGGTTAGCATATTACAACCCTGCAGGCGCTACACAAAACGCTGAAATAAAATATAAAACATGCATTAGCTTTGACGAGCTTCTTTTGTTGGCACTCCAATATGTCCTATAAACATCACAATTGGTCCTTTTGTTCGATTAATTCCGTCCATATATATCTAAATGTCCATTTATAAAGCATGTTTGATCCAGAAAAAAACAGCTTACAAAAAACGCAACGTCACTACAAAATATTTCAAAAGTTGCCTATAAACTTTGCCAAAATATTTCAAACTACTTTTGTAATACAACTTTAGGTATTTTATAAACGTTAATAATCGATCAAATTGTAGACGGGGCGAATCTGTGTTCAATACAGGAATGAAAACAAACCAGCGCCACTTTTCACGTCTTGCACAACTCTCAACAGTGGACCCAGTTCCTAGTTGGCCTACTTCTTCATTGCACAAAGGAATAACCTCAACCAAATTCCAAAGACTGGTGACATCCAGTGGAAGCGGTAGGAACTGAAAACAGGTTCCTAAGAAATATCCCTGGGCAATGACAACCCAGGGAACAGAGAGAGGAAAAAAACAATCTGAACAGTTAGTCCTCTGGGTTTTTCCTGCTACATAAGTTCTGTTATACTCACAGACATGATTCAAACAGTTTTAGAAACTTCAGAGTGTTTTCTATCCAAATCTATGAATAATATGCATATCTTATATTCTTGGCATGAGTAGCAGGAAGTTGAAATTGGGCACGCTATTTATCCAAAAGTGAAAATTCTGCCCTCTAGCCCCAAGAGGCTTTAGAGTGTTGGACTAGTAACCGCAAGGTTGCAAGTTCAAATCTCCGAGTTGACAAAGTACAAATCTGTCGTTCTGCCCCTGAACAGGCAGTTAACCCACTAGGCCGTCATTGAAAATAACAATTTGTTCTTAATAATATCCTCTTAAGGATCAATGTCACGCTTCTCCTTTATAACATGAGAGATACTTTATTTATTTTATATAACGTTGCAATAATTTATAGCTTTAAAATAGGCACATTCTTTTCTACTCTACCTTGGATTTTCTTTATTTTATCATAAACCTCAATATAATCTGGCAGCGTAATTACATTTAAAAACGTTTCTTCAACAGTGTGTTAGAAAAATGAAAGTAAAAGTATGTGAAAGATTTGAACCCAGGTCTGGATAGGTCAACCTGAGGTCAACGGATGAATAGAAACTTCAGACTCCATTGATTGTCGATAGGCACATTGATGGAACTGTTGTTGTGGGTGACATTTAGCATTAATTGTTTGGTGTGTGAGACATTTCTTTTTTTAACTAGGCAAGTCAGTTATATTCTTCAAAAAGAAATGGTGTATCATTCATTTTTAAATAAAACACATGGATGTGGAAAAGAATGTCCCTTCAACATTTTACTAATTAAACTTGACCTGCTTCCCCTTTTTCTGAACCATTTCTCAATCTACAGTATCAGTGCAGTAATACCACCAAGCAGCCACTAGATGGAGGTGTAGGACCACTACATAAGGTAATGCAGGGTACCGTACCATGTAGTATTGAAGTAGTCAAGCCAGAACTCGGGTTCTGCAGCCACAGAGGAGCTTTTGAAGTCAACTCTGCATTACAAGTCAACATCTCTGCCTGACTATCCCCCATATTCCCTAACACTCCACAATATACACATCTCCACAGTCACACCGTGCTGCTCAGTGTGTATACAACACAATATACACATCTCCAGTCACACCGTGCTGCTCAGTGTGTATACAACACAATATACACATCTCCACAGTCACACCGTGCTGCTCAGTGTGTATACAACACAATATACACATCTCCACAGTCACACCGTGCTGCTAGTGTGTGTACAACACAATATACACATCTCCAGTCACACCGTGCTGCTCAGTGTGTGTACAGCACAATATACACATCTCCAGTCACACCGTGCTGCTCAGTGTGTGTACAACACAATACATACATCTCCAGTCACACCGTGCTGCTCAGTGTGTGTACAACACAATATACACATCTCCACAGTCACACCGTGCTGCTCAGTGTGTGTACAACACAATACATACATCTCCAGTCACACCGTGCTGCTCAGTGTGTGTACAACACCATATACACATCTCCAGTCACACCGTGCTGCTCAGTGTGTGTACAACACCATATACACATCTCCACAGTCACACCGTGCTGCTCAGTGTGTGTACAACACAATATACACATCTCCACAGTCACACCGTGCTGCTCAGTGTGTGTACAACACAATATACACATCTCCAGTCACACCGTGCTGCTCAGTGTGTGTACAACACAATACATACATCTCCAGTCACACCGTGCTGCTCAGTGTGTGTACAACACAATATACACATCTCCACAGTCACACCGTGCTGCTCAGTGTGTACAACACAATACATACATCTCCAGTCACACCGTGCTGCTCAGTGTGTGTACAACACCATATACACATCTCCAGTCACACCGAGCTGCTCAGTGTGTGTACAACACCATATACACATCTCCACAGTCACACCGTGCTGCTCAGTGTGTGTACAACACAATATACACATCTCCACAGTCACACCGTGCTGCTCAGTGTGTGTACAACACAATATACACATCTCCACAGTCACACCGTGCTGCTCAGTGTGTGTACAACACCATATACACATCTCCACAGTCACACCGTGCTGCTCAGTGTGTGTACAACACAATATACACATCTCCACAGTTACACCGTGCTGCTCAGTGTGTGTACAACACAATATACACATCTCCACAGTCACACCGTGCTGCTCAGTGTGTGTACAACACAATATACACATCTCCACAGTCACACCGTGCTGCTCTGTGTGTGTACAACACCATATACACATCTCCACAGTCACACCGTGCTGCTCAGTGTGTGTACAACACCATATACACATCTCCAGTCACACCGTGCTGCTCAGTGTGTGTACAACACCATATACACATCTCCACAGTCACACCGTGCTGCTCAGTGTGTGTACAACACAATATACACATCTCCACAGTCACACCGTGCTGCTCAGTGTGTGTACAACACAATATACACATCTCCAGTCACACCGTGCTGCTCAGTGTGTGTACAACACAATATACACATCTCCAGTCACACCGTGCTGCTCAGTGTGTACAACACAATACATACATCTCCAGTCACACCGTGCTGCTCAGTGTGTGTACAACACAATATACACATCTCCACAGTCACACCGTGCTGCTCAGTGTGTGTACAACACAATACATACATCTCCAGTCACACCGTGCTGCTCAGTGTGTGTACAACACCATATACACATCTCCAGTCACACCGTGCTGCTCAGTGTGTGTACAACACCATATACACATCTCCACAGTCACACCGTGCTGCTCAGTGTGTGTACAACACAATATACACATCTCCACAGTCACACCGTGCTGCTCAGTGTGTGTACAACACAATATACACATCTCCACAGTCACACCGTGCTGCTCAGTGTGTGTACAACACCATATACACATCTCCACAGTCACACCGTGCTGCTCAGTGTGTGTACAACACAATATACACATCTCCACAGTTACACCGTGCTGCTCAGTGTGTGTACAACACAATATACACATCTCCACAGTCACACCGTGCTGCTCAGTGTGTGTACAACACAATATACACATCTCCACAGTCACACCGTGCTGCTCAGTGTGTGTACAACACCATATACACATCTCCACAGTCACACCGTGCTGCTCAGTGTGTATACAACACCATATACACATCTCCAGTCACACCGTGCTGCTCAGTGTGTGTACAACACAATACATACATCTCCAGTCACACCGTGCTGCTCAGTGTGTATACAACACAATATACACATCTCCACAGTCACACCGTGCTGCTCAGTGTGTGTACAACACAATATACACATCTCCACAGTCACACCGTGCTGCTTAGTGTGTATACAACACAATATACACATCTCCACAGTCACACCGTGCTGCTCAGTGTGTGTACAACACAATATACACATCTCCACAGTCACACCGTGCTGCTCAGTGTGTGTACAACACAATATACACATCTCCACAGTCACACCGTGCTGCTCAGTGTGTATACAACACAATATACACATCTCCACCGTCACACCGTGCTGCTCAGTGTGTGTACAACACAATATACACATCTCCACAGTCACACCGTGCTGCTCAGTGTGTGTACAACACAATACATACATCTCCAGTCACACCGTGCTGCTCAGTGTGTACAACACAATACATACATCTCCAGTCACACCGTGCTGCTCAGTGTGTGTACAACACAATATACACATCTCCACAGTCACACCGTGCTGCTCAGTGTGTGTACAACACAATATACACATCTCCACAGTCACACCGTGCTGCTCAGTGTGTGTACAACACAATATACACATCTCCACAGTCACACCGTGCTGCTCAGTGTGTGTACAACACAATACATACATCTCCAGTCACACCGTGCTGCTCAGTGTGTGTACAACACAATACATACATCTCCAGTCACACCGTGCTGCTCAGTGTGTGTACAACACAATACATACATCTCCAGTCACACCGTGCTGCTGAGTGTGTATACAACACAATATACACATCTCCACAGTCACACCGTGCTGCTCAGTGTGTGTACAACACAATATACACATCTCCACAGTCACACCGTGCTGCTCAGTGTGTGTACAACACAATACATACATCTCCAGTCACACCGTGCTGCTCAGTGTGTGTACAACACAATACATACATCTCCAGTCACACCGTGCTGCTCAGTGTGTGTACAACACAATATACACATCTCCAGTCACACCGTGCTGCTCAGTGTGTGTACAACACAATATACACATCTCCACAGTCACACCGTGCTGCTCAGTGTGTGTACAACACAATATACACATCTCCACAGTCACACCGTGCTGCTCAGTGTGTGTACAACACAATACATACATCTCCAGTCACACCGTGCTGCTCAGTGTGTGTACAACACAATACATACATCTCAAGTCACACCGTGCTGCTCAGTGTGTGTACAACACAATATACACATCTCCACAGTCACACCGTGCTGCTCAGTGTGTAAAACACAATATACACATCTCCAGTCACACCGTGCTGCTCAGTGTGTACAACACCATACATACATCTCCAGTCACACCGTGCTGCTCAGTGTGTGTACAACACACCGTGCTGCTCAGTGTGTGTACAACACAATACATACATCTCCACAGTCACACCGTGCTGCTCAGTGTGTGTACAACACACCGTGCTGCTCAGTGTGTGTACAACACAATACATACATCTCCAGTCACACCGTGCTGCTCAGTGTGTGTACAACACAATACATACATCTCCACAGTCACACCGTGCTGCTCAGTGTGTGTACAACACCATATACACATCTCCAGTCACACCGTGCTGCTCAGTGTGTGTACAACACAATACATACATCTCCAGTCACACCGTGCTGCTCAGTGTGTGTACAACACAATACATACATCTCCAGTCACACCGTGCTGCTCAGTGTGTGTACAACACAATACATACATCTCCAGTCACACCGTGCTGCTCAGTGTGTGTGTACAACACAATACATACATCTCCAGTCACACCGTGCTGCTCAGTGTGTGTACAACACCATACATACATCTCCAGTCACACCGTGCTGCTCAGTGTGTGTACAACACAATACATACATCTCCAGTCACACTGTGCTGCTCAGTGTGTGTACAACACAATACATACATCTCCAGTCACACTGTGCTGCTCAGTGTGTGTACAACACAATACATACATCTCCAGTCACACTGTGCTGCTCAGTGTGTACAACACAATACATACATCTCCAGTCACACCGTGCTGCTCAGTGTGTGTACAACACAATACATACATCTCCAGTCACACCGTGCTGCTCAGTGTGTGTACAACACCATATACACATCTCCACAGTCACACCGTGCTGCTCAGTGTGTGTACAACACCATATACACATCTCCAGTCACACCGTGCTGCTCAGTGTGTGTACAACACCATACATACATCTCCAGTCACACCGTGCTGCTCAGTGTGTGTACAACACCATACATACATCTCCAGTCACACCGTGCTGCTCAGTGTGTGTACAACACCATACATACATCTCCAGTCACACCGTGCTGCTCAGTGTGTGTACAACACCATACATACATCTCCAGTCACACCGTGCTGCTCAGTGTGTGTACAACACCATATACACATCTCCAGTCACACCGTGCTGCTCAGTGTGTGTACAACACCATATACACATCTCCACAGTCACACCGTGCTGCTCAGTGTGTGTACAACACCATATACACATCTCCACAGTCACACCGTGCTGCTCAGTGTGTGTACAACACAATATACACATCTCCAGTCACACTGTGCTGCTCAGTGTGTGTACAACACAATACATACATCTCCAGTCACACTGTGCTGCTCAGTGTGTGTACAACACAATACATACATCTCCAGTCACACCGTGCTGCTCAGTGTGTGTACAACACCATATACACATTTCCACAGTCACACCGTGCTGCTCAGTGTGTGTACAACACAATACATACATCTCCAGTCACACCGTGCTGCTCAGTGTGTGTACAACACCATATACACATCTCCACAGTCACACCGTGCTGCTCAGTGTGTACAACACAATACATACATCTCCAGTCACACCGTGCTGCTCAGTGTGTGTACAACACCATACATACATCTCCAGTCACACCGTGCTGCTCAGTGTGTGTACAACACAATACATACATCTCCAGTCACACTGTGCTGCTCAGTGTGTGTACAACACAATACATACATCTCCAGTCACACTGTGCTGCTCAGTGTGTGTACAACACAATACATACATCTCCAGTCACACTGTGCTGCTCAGTGTGTGTACAACACAATACATACATCTCCAGTCACACCGTGCTGCTCAGTGTGTGTACAACACAATACATACATCTCCAGTCACACCGTGCTGCTCAGTGTGTGTACAACACAATACATACATCTCCAGTCACACCGTGCTGCTCAGTGTGTGTACAACACAATATACACATCTCCACAGTCACACCGTGCTGCTCAGTGTGTGTACAACACAATATACACATCTCCACAGTCACACCGTGCTGCTCAGTGTGTGTACAACACAATATACACATCTCCACAGTCACACCGTGCTGCTCAGTGTGTACAACACAATACATACATCTCCAGTCACACCGTGCTGCAGTGTGTGTACAACACAATACATACATCTCCAGTCACACCGTGCTGCTCAGTGTGTGTACAACACAATACATACATCTCCAGTCACACCGTGCTGCTGAGTGTGTATACAACACAATATACACATCTCCACAGTCACACCGTGCTGCTCAGTGTGTGTACAACACAATATACACATCTCCACAGTCACACCGTGCTGCTCAGTGTGTGTACAACACAATACATACATCTCCAGTCACACCGTGCTGCTCAGTGTGTGTACAACACAATACATACATCTCCAGTCACACCGTGCTGCTCAGTGTGTGTACAACACAATATACACATCTCCAGTCACACCGTGCTGCTCAGTGTGTGTACAACACAATATACACATCTCCACAGTCACACCGTGCTGCTCAGTGTGTGTACAACACAATATACACATCTCCACAGTCACACCGTGCTGCTCAGTGTGTGTACAACACAATACATACATCTCCAGTCACACCGTGCTGCTCAGTGTGTGTACAACACAATACATACATCTCCAGTCACACCGTGCTGCTCAGTGTGTGTACAACACAATATACACATCTCCACAGTCACACCGTGCTGCTCAGTGTGTGTAAAACACAATATACACATCTCCAGTCACACCGTGCTGCTCAGTGTGTGTACAACACCATACATACATCTCCAGTCACACCGTGCTGCTCAGTGTGTGTACAACACACCGTGCTGCTCAGTGTGTGTACAACACAATACATACATCTCCACAGTCACACCGTGCTGCTCAGTGTGTGTACAACACACCGTGCTGCTCAGTGTGTGTACAACACAATACATACATCTCCAGTCACACCGTGCTGCTCAGTGTGTGTACAACACAATACATACATCTCCACAGTCACACCGTGCTGCTCAGTGTGTGTACAACACCATATACACATCTCCAGTCACACCGTGCTGCTCAGTGTGTGTACAACACAATACATACATCTCCAGTCACACCGTGCTGCTCAGTGTGTGTACAACACAATACATACATCTCCAGTCACACCGTGCTGCTCAGTGTGTGTACAACACAATACATACATCTCCAGTCACACCGTGCTGCTCAGTGTGTGTACAACACAATACATACATCTCCAGTCACACCGTGCTGCTCAGTGTGTGTACAACACCATACATACATCTCCAGTCACACCGTGCTGCTCAGTGTGTGTACAACACAATACATACATCTCCAGTCACACTGTGCTGCTCAGTGTGTGTACAACACAATACATACATCTCCAGTCACACTGTGCTGCTCAGTGTGTGTACAACACAATACATACATCTCCAGTCACACTGTGCTGCTCAGTGTGTGTACAACACAATACATACATCTCCAGTCACACCGTGCTGCTCAGTGTGTGTACAACACAATACATACATCTCCAGTCACACCGTGCTGCTCAGTGTGTGTACAACACCATATACACATCTCCACAGTCACACCGTGCTGCTCAGTGTGTGTACAACACCATATACACATCTCCAGTCACACCGTGCTGCTCAGTGTGTGTACAACACCATACATACATCTCCAGTCACACCGTGCTGCTCAGTGTGTGTACAACACCATACATACATCTCCAGTCACACCGTGCTGCTCAGTGTGTGTACAACACCATACATACATCTCCAGTCACACCGTGCTGCTCAGTGTGTGTACAACACCATACATACATCTCCAGTCACACCGTGCTGCTCAGTGTGTACAACACCATATACACATCTCCAGTCACACCGTGCTGCTCAGTGTGTGTACAACACCATATACACATCTCCACAGTCACACCGTGCTGCTCAGTGTGTGTACAACACCATATACACATCTCCACAGTCACACCGTGCTGCTCAGTGTGTGTACAACACAATATACACATCTCCAGTCACACTGTGCTGCTCAGTGTGTGTACAACACAATACATACATCTCCAGTCACACTGTGCTGCTCAGTGTGTGTACAACACAATACATACATCTCCAGTCACACCGTGCTGCTCAGTGTGTGTACAACACCATATACACATTTCCACAGTCACACCGTGCTGCTCAGTGTGTGTACAACACAATACATACATCTCCAGTCACACCGTGCTGCTCAGTGTGTGTACAACACCATATACACATCTCCACAGTCACACCGTGCTGCTCAGTGTGTGTACAACACAATACATACATCTCCAGTCACACCGTGCTGCTCAGTGTGTGTACAACACCATACATACATCTCCAGTCACACCGTGCTGCTCAGTGTGTACAACACAATACATACATCTCCAGTCACACTGTGCTGCTCAGTGTGTGTACAACACAATACATACATCTCCAGTCACACTGTGCTGCTCAGTGTGTGTACAACACAATACATACATCTCCAGTCACACTGTGCTGCTCAGTGTGTGTACAACACAATACATACATCTCCAGTCACACCGTGCTGCTCAGTGTGTGTACAACACAATACATACATCTCCAGTCACACCGTGCTGCTCAGTGTGTGTACAACACCATATACACATCTCCACAGTCACACCGTGCTGCTCAGTGTGTGTACAACACCATATACACATCTCCAGTCACACCGTGCTGCTCAGTGTGTGTACAACACCATACATACATCTCCAGTCACACCGTGCTGCTCAGTGTGTACAACACCATACATACATCTCCAGTCACACCGTGCTGCTCAGTGTGTGTACAACACCATACATACATCTCCAGTCACACCGTGCTGCTCAGTGTGTGTACAACACCATACATACATCTCCAGTCACACCGTGCTGCTCAGTGTGTGTACAACACCATATACACATCTCCAGTCACACCGTGCTGCTCAGTGTGTGTACAACACCATATACACATCTCCACAGTCACACCGTGCTGCTCAGTGTGTGTACAACACCATATACACATCTCCACAGTCACACCGTGCTGCTCAGTGTGTGTACAACACAATATACACATCTCCAGTCACACTGTGCTGCTCAGTGTGTGTACAACACAATACATACATCTCCAGTCACACTGTGCTGCTCAGTGTGTGTACAACACAATACATACATCTCCAGTCACACCGTGCTGCTCAGTGTGTGTACAACACCATATACACATTTCCACAGTCACACCGTGCTGCTCAGTGTGTACAACACAATACATACATCTCCAGTCACACCGTGCTGCTCAGTGTGTGTACAACACCATATACACATCTCCACAGTCACACCGTGCTGCTCAGTGTGTGTACAACACAATACATACATCTCCAGTCACACCGTGCTGCTCAGTGTGTGTACAACACCATACATACATCTCCAGTCACACTGTGCTGCTCAGTGTGTGTACAACACAATATACACATCTCCAGTCACACTGTGCTGCTCAGTGTGTGTACAACACCATATACACATCTCCAGTCACACTGTGCTGCTCAGTGTGTGTACAACACCATATACACATCTCCAGTCACACCGTGCTGCTCAGTGTGTGTACAACACAATACATACATCTCCAGTCACACCGTGCTGCTCAGTGTGTGTACAACACACCGTGCTGCTCAGTGTGTGTACAACACAATACATACATCTCCACAGTCACACCGTGCTGCTCAGTGTGTGTACAACACACCGTGCTGCTCAGTGTGTGTACAACACAATACATACATCTCCACAGTTACACCGTGCTGCTCAGTGTGTGTACAACACAATACATACATCTCCACAGTCACACCGTGCTGCTCAGTGTGTGTACAACACCATATACACATCTCCACAGTCACACCGTGCTGCTCAGTGTGTGTACAACACCATATACACATCTCCAGTCACACCGTGCTGCTCAGTGTGTGTACAACACCATACATACATCTCCAGTCACACCGTGCTGCTCAGTGTGTGTACAACACCATACATACATCTCCAGTCACACCGTGCTGCTCAGTGTGTGTACAACACAATACATACATCTCCAGTCACACCGTGCTGCTCAGTGTGTGTACAACACCATACATACATCTCCAGTCACACCGTGCTGCTCAGTGTGTGTACAACACCATATACACATCTCCAGTCACACCGTGCTGCTCAGTGTGTGTACAACACCATATACACATCTCCACAGTCACACCGTGCTGCTCAGTGTGTGTACAACACAATATACACATCTCCAGTCACACTGTGCTGCTCAGTGTGTGTACAACACAATACATACATCTCCAGTCACACTGTGCTGCTCAGTGTGTGTACAACACAATACATACATCTCCAGTCACACCGTGCTGCTCAGTGTGTGTACAACACCATATACACATTTCCACAGTCACACCGTGCTGCTCAGTGTGTGTACAACACAATACATACATCTCCAGTCACACCGTGCTGCTCAGTGTGTGTACAACACCATATACACATCTCCACAGTCACACCGTGCTGCTCAGTGTGTGTACAACACAATACATACATCTCCAGTCACACCGTGCTGCTCAGTGTGTGTACAACACCATACATACATCTCCAGTCACACTGTGCTGCTCAGTGTGTGTACAACACAATATACACATCTCCAGTCACACTGTGCTGCTCAGTGTGTGTACAACACCATATACACATCTCCAGTCACACTGTGCTGCTCAGTGTGTGTACAACACCAAATACACATCTCCAGTCACACCGTGCTGCTCAGTGTGTGTACAACACAATACATACATCTCCAGTCACACCGTGCTGCTCAGTGTGTGTACAACACAATACATACATCTCCAGTCACACCGTGCTGCTCAGTGTGTGTACAACACAATACATACATCTCCAGTCACACCGTGCTGCTCAGTGTGTGTACAACACAATACATACATCTCCAGTCACACCGTGCTGCTCAGTGTGTGTACAACACAATACATACATCTCCAGTCACACCGTGCTGCTCAGTGTGTGTACAACACAATACATACATCTCCAGTCACACCGTGCTGCTCAGTGTGTGTACAACACCAGTGGCACAGGGATGTGAACATGAGACAGGGATGTTCAATCATTCAGGAGTCATGATAAGCCTTGCTGATGAAGACGGATGGAGGCTGCTGTGTATGTGTGTGTGTGTCTGTGTGCTTGTGTGTCTGTGTGTTTGTATGTGTGTATGGGTGTGCTCCTACGTGTGTGTGTGTGTGTGTGTGTTACCTTGAAGACGAGCAGCATTAAGAGCAGTAGTAGAATGACCTGGATGCTGATGACAAACAGCTGGGAGATGAGATGGGCCAGCACAGTCTCCAACGAACTAACACCTAGAGAGAGAGAGGAGACAGAGAGAGAGGAGACAGAGAGAGAGGAGACATAGAGAGAAGCAGAACGAAGGAGAGAGTGAAATAGAGGAGAGGAGAAAGGGAGGGAGAGAGAGAGAGGAGACCGGGAGAGAGAGAGAACGAAGGAGAGGGTGAAATAGAGGGAAAGAGAGAGAGAGAGAGAGGAGACAGCGAGAGAGAGAGAGAACGAAGGAGAGAGTGAAATAGAGGAGAGATGAGAAAGGGAGGGAGGGAGAGAGAGAGAGAGAGAGAGAGAGAGGAGACAGCGAGAGAGAGAGAACAAAGGAGAGAGTGAAATAGAGGATAGAGGAGAAAGGGAGGGAGAGAGAGAGAGGGAGATAATAGTGGGACAGGAGAAAAGGAAGAAGAAGGTGGGGAGAAGATAATTTAATGTTCTGACAAACTGGCCCATGGTGATTTAACCAGATCTTCTGGTTATTGGTCAGGATAATCCACCTCCCCCTAGTGGTCTGTACTGGTCACTACATAGATAATGACCACAAACTGTCAATGCATCTAAAAATGGAACCATATTCCCTATATCCAAGCCAGTTCCACTGTGTTCTGTCATTGTTCCCCTCTAATCAGGGACTGATTTAGACCTGGGACACCAGGTGGGTGATTCCCCTCTAATCAGGGACTGGTTTAGATCTGGAACACCAGGTGGGTGATTCCCCTCTAATCAGGGACTGGTTTAGACCTGGGACACCAGGTGGGTGATTCCCCTCTAATCAGGGACTGATTTAGACCTGGGACACCAGGTGGGTGATTCCCCTCTAATCAGGGACTGGTTTAGACCTGGGACACCAGGTGGGTGATTCCCCTCTAATCAGGGACTGGTTTAGACCTGGGACACCAGGTGGGTGATATTAATGATCAGGTAGAACAGAAAACCAGCAGGGTAAGAGTTGAAAGAGTTGAATACCCCGGGGTAAGAGTTGAATACCCCGGGGCTATATGTGCACTAGTTTTGTCCGGTGCGCTATATAGATAACAGGGTGGCATTGGGGACACTTGGGCCCTTGTCAACAGTAGTGCACTAAATAGGGTATAGGGTGCCATTTGGAACACAGTCTGTTATCCACTTAATGAACCTCTCACCTGCAACCCAGCACCTGTCCATTAGTCCCTCCTTCCTCTCTATCACGAAGGACAGAGCCGTCAAGCCCACTGCCAGATAGAAAGTGATGCTGTGTAGAGAGAGAAGGGAGGGGAGAATGAGGGAGAAGGGAGGGGGAGAAGGTGTGCAGGAAAGAGAGACGAAGGGAAGGGAGAGAATGAGGGGAGAGAGAAGGAGGGAGGGGGGAGAGAGAAGGAGGGAGGGTGGAGAGAGAAGGGAGGGTGAGAGAGAGAAGGGAGTGTGAGAGAGAGAAAGAAGGGTGAGAGGGAGGAGGGGGAGAGAGAGCAGAAGGGAGGGGGAGAGAGAGAAGGGAGGGGGAGAGAGCGAAGGGAGGGGGAGAGAGAGAAGGGAGGGGGAGAGAGAGAAGGGAAGGGTAGAGAGAGAAGGAAGGGGGAGAGAGAGAAGGGAGGGGGAGAGAGAGAAGGAAGGGGGAGAGAGAGAAGGGAGGGGGAGAGAGCGAAGGGAGGGGGAGAGAGAGAAGGGAGGGGGAGAGAGCGAAGGGAGGGGGAGAGAGAGAAGGGAGGGGGAGAGAGAGAAGGGAGGGGGAGAGAGAGAAGGGAGGGGGAGAGAGAGAAGGGAGGTGGAGAGAGAGAAGGGAGGGGGAGAGAGAGAAAGGGAGGGGGAGAGAGAGAAGGGAGGGGGAGAGAGAGAAGGGAGGGGGAGAGAGAGAAGGGAGGGGGAGAGAGAGAAGGGAGGGGGAGAGAGAGAAGGGAGGGGGAGAGAGAAAAGGGAGGGGGAGAGAGAGAAGGGAGGGGGAAATAGGAGAGACAAGGAAAGGAGGAAAAGAGAGGATAAAGAGAGAACTACAGCTTCGTCTCAGTAAAGCTGACGAGGTTCAGACGTGGACTGAATCTCTACCTCAGAACGGCTCCTGGCGTCACAAACGTGGTGAAGTCTGAGTTCATGCTGCCATAGATGGGCTCCTCAAACTGGAAAGAGAAACGGGACAAAGACAAATAGTCAGTTGAATATTTTCCTCCCAGTGTGCATCTGTGTATTGATCAGGGACCAGTGGAACGGACCACGGTTATACATTCAGTAACACAGGCTACATCACAGTCCTCCAGAAGGAATAGGTGCGACTCTCGCTCACATTTAAGAACTTCACACTTCATCCAATTTGAGTTAAAATCATGTCGTTTCAACCATCAATGGCCCTCGTCAGAATCAATGGTCTTGGCAAGACAACAACATGTTGATATAGCATAAGGAAGCTAGGTTAGCATCAAGGCTAGTGGATGGGGATGGCAAAATACTATCATGTGATCCCCAAATAGCACCCTATTCCCTACATAGTGCACTACTTTTGACCAGAGCCTTATGGGAATAGGGTGCCTTTAAGGGTGCAGTGAGTGTTTTAAGGGGTTATTGTTGTCCTACCTTGACAGGAAGAGAGACCAGGTAAGACATGCTCCCCATCTTATACTGGACGAAGTCCTGAGGAGGGAACAGACTGTTTCACTTCACTACTGGATGTATCTTTATCAACAGCTGGGCTGCATCTCAACAGTCTGAACAAGCTACTTCAACAGCTGGGCTGCATCTCAACAGTCTGAACAAGCTACTTCAACAGCTGGGCTGCATCTCAACAGTCTGAACAAGCTACTTCAACAGCTGGGCTGCATCTCAACAGTCTGAACAAGCTACTTCAACAGCTGGGCTGCATCTCAACAGTCTGAACAAGCTACTTCAACAGCTGGGCTGCATCTCAACAGTCTGAACAAGCTACTTCAACAGCTGGGCTGCATCTCAACAGTCTGAACAAGCTACTTCAACAGCTGGGCTGCATCTCAACAGTCTGAACAAGCTACTTCAACAGCTGGGCTGCATCTCAACAGTCTGAACAAACTACTTCAACAAGTGGGCTGCATCTCAACAGTCTGAACAAGCTACTTCAACAGCTGGGCTGCATCTCAACAGTCTGAACAAGCTACTTCAACAGCTGGGCTGCATCTCAACAGTCTGAACAAGCTACTTCAACAGCTGGGCTGCACCTCAACAGTCTGAACAAGCTACTTCAACAGCTGGGCTGCACCTCAACAGTCTGAACAAGCTACTTCAACAGCTGGGCTGCATCTCAACAGTCTGAACAAGCTACTTCAACAGCTGGGCTGCATCTCAACAGTCTGAACAAGTGACTTCCTCACCTCGTCACGTTTCATTAATCTGCACTGATGACAGAAAGAACTGGACAGGTTGAAAGCGTTTCCAGTAGGCATTGATTTGCCATGTTACTTTCATCCATGGTGTTTTTAGATCGGTCCAGATGAGGAGAAGAGACGTGGAGAGAAAGACCCTGCTGCCATGCAGTCAGTGTGTATTACACTAGATAAAGATATCATCTGTATGAATAAGGTTTTGAAAGCCAGACGGCGCCATTAAACAATAAGACTTCGTTCACATTGAAGAAAGAGCAGGTAGATCTGCAGGGAGGAAACAACAGGGAACTCTGGTTGTACCTCAAAGGCATCTGCTAGTTTCTTCTGAAGCATCATGGCGATCTGTTGATCTGGTGACAAAGCACACTACGAGGTGAAAACAATGGCATCATTATCAAGTCTATTATCGCTTGAAAAAACACTTTTCATTGATCAATTTAATAAACATTGAAAAAACGTCTCAAGATTAATCCTCATTAAAATGCCTTTTCCAATCTCCATCATTTGGGAGAAAAACCATCATTCAGAAGACCCACACTGTTACACTACCACCTAGTGGTCCTTTTCACAGACAACGTATCTATTCCATTGTTTTGTATTGTATTGTATTGTATTGTATTGTATTGTATTGTATTGTATTGTATTGTATTCCATTGTATTGTATTGTATTCCATTGTATTGTATTGTATTGTATTGTATTGTATTCCATTGTATTGTATTGTATTGTATTCCATTGTATTGTATTCTATTCCATTGTATTGTATTGTATTGTATTGTATTGTATTGTATTCTATTCTATTATAATTCTACTCTAGTCTCTTTGAGGGTGAATTCTTTCACACACTGTCACATGCCAACAGACTGCGGAGTGAAAGCTTACTAACAGTGTTCTATTCTATTCAGATCTATTCTATGGCATTCTATTCTAACAGTGTTCTATTCTATTCAGATCTATTCTATCGGCATTATATTATATTCTAACAGTGTTCTATTCTATTCAGATCTATTCTATTCTAGCAGTATTGTATTCTACATTCTGGAACACTGTCACATGCCAACAGACTGCGGAGTGAAAGCTTACTGGTCAGGTCCAACCAGACGTGCACCGACCCTCCATCCACCACCTCCTTAGAGACCTGCCTCTGGATCATCCTGCATAATACAACACACACCACAGAACAGACATGATACAGTAAGGATCCTGTATAATACAACACACCACAGAACAGAGACATGATACAGTAAGGATCCTGTATAATACAACACACACCACAGAACAGACATGATACAGTGAGGATCCTGTATAATACAACACACCACAGAACAGACATGATACTGTAAGGATCCTGTATAATACAACACACCACAGAACAGACATGATACAGTGAGGATCCTGTATAGTACAACACACACCACAGAGACATGATACAGTAAGGAACCTGTATAATACAACACACACCACAGAGACATGATACAGTAAGGATCCTGTATAATACAACACACACCACAGAGACATGATACAGTAAGGATCCTGTATAATACAACACACACCACAGAACAGACATGATACAGTGAGGATCCTGTATAGTACAACACACACCACAGAGACATGATACAGTAAGGAACCTGTATAATACAACACACACCACAGAGACATGATACAGTAAGGATCCTGTATAATACAACACACACCACAGAGACATGATACAGTAAGGATCCTGTATAATACAACACACACCACAGAACAGACATGATACAGTGAGGATCCTGTATAATACAACACACCACAGAACAGACATGATACAGTAAGGATCCTGCATAATACAACACACCACAGAACAGACATGATACAGTAAGGATCCTGCATAATACAACACACCACAGAACAGACATGATACAGTAAGGATCCTGTATAATACAACACACACCACAGAACAGAGACATGATACAGTGAGGATCCTGTATAGTACAACACACACCACAGAACAGACATGATACAGTAAGGATCCTGTATAATACAACACACACCACAGAACAGACATGATACAGTAAGGATCCTGTATAATACAACACACACCACACCACAGAGACATGATACAGTAAGGATCCTGTATAGTACAACACACACCACAGAACAGACATGATACAGTGAGGATCCTGTATAATACAACACACACCACAGAACAGACATGATACAGTGAGGATCCTGTTTAATACAACACACACCACAGAACAAACATGATACTGTAAGGAACCTGTATAGTACAACACACACCACAGAGACATGATACAGTAAGGATCCTGTATAATACAACACACACCACAGAACAGAGACATGATACAGTGAGGATCCTGTATAATACAACACACACCACAGAACAGACATGATACAGTGAGGATCCTGTATAATACAACACACCACAGGACAGACATGATACAGTAAGGATCCTGTATAGTACAACACACACCACAGAACAGACATGATACAGTAAGGATCCTGTATAGTACAACACACACCACAGAACAGACATGATACAGTGAGGATCCTGTATAATACAACACACCACAGAACAGACATGATACTGTAAGGATCCTGTATAATACAACACACACCACAGAACAGAGACATGATACAGTAAGGATCCTGTATAATACAACACACACCACAGAACAGACATGATACAGTAAGGATCCTGTATAATACAACACACACCACAGAGACATGATACAGTGAGGATCCTGTATAATACAACACACACCACAGAACAGACATGATACAGTAAGGATCCTGTATAATACAACACACACCACAGAGACATGATACAGTGAGGATCCTGTATAATACAACACACACCACAGAGACATGATACAGTGAGGATCCTGTATAATACAACACACACCACAGAGACATGATACAGTGAGGATCCTGTATAATACAACACACACCACAGAACAGACATGATACAGTAAGGATCCTGTATAATACAACACACACCACAGAGACATGATACAGTAAGGATCCTGTATAATAGACATGAGTACTTAATGGCTTGGCAACAGTACAGTGCATTTGGAAAGTATTCAGACCCCTTCTCTTTTTCTACATTTTGTTACGTTACAGCCTTATTGTAAAATGGATTAAATCGTTTTCCCCCCACAATACCCCATAATGACAAAGCAAAAACACACGTTTGCAAATGGCTGTGTGCTTAGGGTCGTTGTTCTGTTGGAAGGTGAACCGTCGTCCCAGTCTGAGGTCCTGAGCGCTCTGGAGCAGGTTTTCATCAAGGATTTCTCTGTACTTTGCACTGTTCATCTTTCCCTCCATCCTGACTAGTCTCCCAGTCCCTGCTGCTGAAAAACATCCCCACAGCATGTTGCTGCCACCACCATGCTTCACCGTAGGGATGGTGCCAGGTTTCCTCCAGATGTGACACTTGGCATTCAGGACAAAGAGTTCAATCTTGGTTTCATCAGACCAGAGAGTCTTGTTTCTCATGGTCTGAGAGTCCTTTAGGTGCCTTTTGGCAAACTCCAAGCGGCTGTCATGTGCCTTTTACTGAGGAGTGGCTTCCATCTGGCCACTCTACCATAGAGGCCTGACTGGGGGAGTGATGCAGAGATGATTATCCTTCTGGAAAGTTCTCCCATCTCCAAAGAGGAACTCTGGAGCTCTGTCAGAGTGACCATCAGGTTCTTGCTCACCTCCCTGACCAAGGCCCTTCTCCCTCGATTGCTCAGTTTGGCCAGGCGGCCAGCTCTAGTAAGAGTCTTGGTGACTCTTCTTCCATTTAAGGATGATGGAGGCCACTGTGTTCTTGGGGAACTTCAATACTGCAGAAATGTTTTGGTACCCTTCCCCAGATCTGTGCCTTGACACAATCCTGTGTCGTGGCTTGGTTTTTGCTCTGACATGCACTGTCAACTGTGGGACCTTATATAGACAGGTGCGTGCCTTTCCAAATCATGTCCAATCAATTTAATTTACCACAGGTGGACTCCAATCAAGTTGTAGAAACATCAAGGATGATCAATGGAAACAGGATGCACCTGATCTCAATTTCGAGTCTCAAAGCAAAGAGTCTAAATACTTCCGTAAATACGCTATCTGTTTAAAAAAAAAATTATACATTTGCAAACATTTCTAAAAACCTGTTTTTGCTTTGACATTATGGGTTATTATGTGTAGATTGATGAGGGAATTGTTTTATTTAATACATTTTCGTAGTAGTAGTCTAATAAACTGCATGGTTTCCTGAGTCGTAGTGGGAGGACCAGACAACATGTCATCGCGTGACTTCAAGTTGACTTCGATATGATGGTTATTATATCAATATTTGTGCATTTTACAGACACAAAAAGGTCCCACCATATCGAATGAACAAATGATCTGTCTGCTAACTGTTTACATCACAACTGTCATGATAAAAAAATTCAAAAATGTATACGGTTTGACTGTGGAAGGAAACCTGGTTATTGACAGTGTTTTAGAGTGAATGGGAGAAGAGAACAGAAGAGAAGAGAGGAGAACAGAAGAACAAGGGAAGAAGATGAGACTAGACTAGACACAGGTCCAGAGGTAGGTCTCACCTCTTGGTCAGGTAGCTGGTAAAATTCTTTCCAAACCCGATGACGGCCCAGTACTCTCCGTTATAGGCCCCTGCAAAAGCCCCAGCATGGGACAGGTTCACCTAGAGCAGGGAGGGACAGGGGACACCATCAGTGACTATAGCTAGGTCTTAAATTATACCCTACTCCTCCATCTAGTGGACTAAGTCTGACCAGCAGGACAGTGTTACACCCTATTCCTCCATCTAGTGGACTAAGTCTGACCAGGAGGACAGTGTTACACCCTATTCCTCCATCTAGTGGACTAAGTCTGACCAGCAGGACAGTGTTACGCCCTATTCCTCCATCTAGTGGACTACGTCTGACCAGGAGGACAGTGTTACACCCTATTCCTCCATCTAGTGGACTAAGTCTGACCAGGAGGACAGTGTTACACCCTATTCCTCCATCTAGTGGACTAAGTCTGACCAGC
This sequence comes from Oncorhynchus masou masou, assembly GCF_036934945.1. Taxonomy (NCBI): domain Eukaryota; kingdom Metazoa; phylum Chordata; class Actinopteri; order Salmoniformes; family Salmonidae; genus Oncorhynchus; species Oncorhynchus masou. The sequence continues at coordinate 89,366 of NW_027000226.1, forward strand.
AGGACAGTGTTACACCCTATTCCTCCATCTAGTGGACTAAGTCTGACCAGGAGGACAGTGTTACACCCTATTCCTCCATCTAGTGGACTAAGTCTGACCAGCAGGACAGTGTTACACCCTATTCCTCCATCTAGTGGACTAAGTCTGACCAGCAGGACAGTGTTACACCCTATTCCTCCATCTAGTGGACTAAGTCTGACCAGCAGGACAGTGTTACACCCTATTCCTCCATCTAGTGGACTAAGTCTGACCAGGAGGACAGTGTTACACCCTATTCCTCCATCTAGTGGACTAAGTCTGACCAGCAGGACAGTGTTACACCCTATTCCTCCATCTAGTGGACTAAGTCTGACCAGCAGGACAGTGTTACACCCTATTCCTCCATCTAGTGGACTAAGTCTGACCAGCAGGACAGTGTTACACCCTACTCCTCCATCTAGTGGACTAAGTCTGACCAGGAGGACAGTGTTACACCCTATTCCTCCATCTAGTGGACTAAGTCTGACCAGCAGGACAGTGTTACACCCTATTCCTCCATCTAGTGGACTAAGTCTGACCAGCAGGACAGTGTTACACCCTATTCCTCCATCTAGTGGACTAAGTCTGACCAGCAGGACAGTGTTACACCCTATTCCTCCATCTAGTGGACTAAGTCTGACCAGGAGGACAGTGTTACACCCTATTCCTCCATCTAGTGGACTAAGTCTGACCAGCAGGACAGTGTTATACCCTACTCCTCCAACTAGTGGACTAAGTCTGACCAGCAGGACAGTGTTACACCCTACTCCTCCATCTAGTGGACTAAGTCTGACCAGCAGGACAGTGTTACACCCTATTCCTCCATCTAGTGGACTACTTCCCAGTGAGTACGGTCCAATGCCTTTGTCCATTGATGTTGAAATGACGTTGAAATTTGGTCCGTCTGCCCTGGCTTTGATTTCAACACAGACAACGTTTTCTGGTCACCTCTGTACACGCCTTAATTTCAACGTCCAAACACATCCGGTCCAGCCTCAATTTGGTCCCAAAAAAGTGTACTGTACAGCACTGCACTGTACTCTACTGTACTGTCCACACTTGTGAAACAGACATTCTGATTGGTTAAGATTTGGTCCGGTTCAGACCAATCAAATGTGGTCTTTATTTGGGGGCGGAGCTCATTAGAATAATGTTTATTTTCAGATTTCCATTTTGGTAATTCAGCAGATGCTCTTATCCAGAGAGACTTTCAGTCAGAGCATTTGACTAAGGTAGATAAACAATCACATATCACAGTCAAAGCAAGAAAAAATGCACCTTGTTTAAATAAAGGTGACATTTATTTATTTTTTGTCCTAAAGAGATTTACAAGGTTATCAAAACGTCACCCCAGGGTAAGAATACATGAAACACAGCCCTTATTTAAAGTGTTTCTAAAATCCACTATGGGAAAAATGAATGGTGGAAAAATGATTGGAACCATTTCCCTGTTTGACCGCTAGGTTTTATGGGTATTATGACTCATAATGTGGTACTCTATACATCTTTTAGACGTAATTTTGCTCACTGGATTTTGACCAGGAGGACAGTGTGGTAGATACTCAAACTGTTTCGCCGTTCTGTAATAACAAAACACATAATTCCTTTTAAAGGTGAATTATGGAGTTCGCTCTGAAAGTGCTTTTGCTTGGCTTGTTTCTGTACAGACACACAGCACATGAACGTGTTCTTGGAATGATAAAGAGCAGAGCAGAAGTGAAACCAGCTACCTAGAGGTAAACAAGGACTGAGAGTAGAGTGTAACTCTTCTTACTTCCTCTTTTAGGTCGTGCCCCTCCTCCACAACAAACTCTGCCTGACCCCTCAATACCGAACAAACGGACATTTAGTTTGCCTCCAGACTGAAACAGGGAGGGACTACCTGAACTTGTCCAATAAGAAACGCTTGTTTTTCCTTTTCCGTGCTTTGCTACGCTTTGCTACGGTATGCAATAATGAATGCCACCCAGTTGATTGGTCCAGTACCTGTTGCACGCTGGAGTTGTCCAGGAAGGAGAGCAGGGATTGGCTATAGGAGCTGGAGGAGGTCTCATTGTTGACCACAGCCACCTGTATTCCTTTGGGGTCTCCTCCGATACACAGACACATCAGAGAGATCTGGATGACTGGCAGAAGGAACTGGAAACACAGGGACCTGGACAGATACCAGACACTGGGTCAAATACTATTGGAAATCTTTCATTCTCATTCTACTACTACTCCTCTTCGTCATCATCCTCTGCCTCCTCCTCATCACCACCACCACCACCATCATTATAATCGTTATCATCCTCATAAACACCATCACCCTTCATCATCACCACTACCATTAGCACTACCACCATTCATCACCCCCCCCCCCACACCACCATCACCACCCTTCATCATCCCCACCACCACCAAAATCCCTATCACCATCACTACCACCACCATCATCATCCTCACCCAGGCATTCTCTTCATCCGCACCGTGGTCTTGATAATCAGAGCTGCGATGTTCCTCCACTTTGGCATCACATGCCTGACTCGTACCTTCCAGTCCGCTACACACACACACACACACACACACACACACACACACACACACACACACACACACACACACACACACACACACACACACACACACACACACACACACACACACACACACACACACACACACACACACACACACACACACACAGTTTAAGCAGCAATGTTCGTCTACAGTGTAGTGTCCATACAACCCTACATTTACCTGAGTATATACAGTGTAGTGTCCATACAACCCTACATTTACCTGAGTATATACAGTGTAGTGTCCATACAACCCTACATTTACCTGAGTATATACAGTGTAGTGTCCATACAACCCTACATTTACCTGAGTATATACAGTATAGTGTCCATACAACCCTACATTTACCTGAGTATATACAGTGTAGTGTCATACAACCCTACATTTACCTGAGTATTTGGGCAGCTCTTCTACTGGTCCCGATCCGGCTCCCAGGATTGGTAGACTCTCGTCCCGGCCGCTCTCGAATGATTGGCTGCTCTCTAGGACTCCGCCCAGAGGGGAGGTGCTGTGTTTGGAGCCCACCTGGTCTGAGGTCTCACACAGCTGCAGGAAGGCTTTCTCCAGGGTCTGCAGTGGGTGGATGGGGCAGTAGAGGAGATAGACAACACAGTCAAGGGTTTATATGATCAGTGGTCAACACAGAAAGCAGTCAACACAATCAGACGTCTCACATAGCTGTAGGAGTCTACAGTGGGTGGGTGGATGGTAGGACGGCAATAGGGTTAATGTAGGGTTACTGTTAGCAGGACTGTTGTCTAGTGGTGATAAAGGGTTACTGTTGTCTAGTGGTGATAAAGGGTTACTGTCAGCAGGACTGTTGTCTAGTGGTGATAAAGGGTTACTGTTGTCAGGACTGTTGTCTAGTGGTGATAAAGGGTTACTGTTGTCTAGTGGTGATAAAGGGTTACTGTCAGCAGGACTGTTGTCTAGTGGTGATAAAGGGTTACTGTTAGCAGGACTGTTGTCTAGTGGTGATAAATGGTTACTGTCAGCAGGACTGTTGTCTAGTGGTGATAAAGGGTTACTGTCAGCAGGACTGTTGTCTAGTGGTGATAAAGGGTTACTGTCAGCAGGACTGTTGTCTAGTGGTGATAAAGGGTTACTGTTGTCTAGTGGTGATAAAGGGTTACTGTCAGCAGGACTGTTGTCTAGTGGTGATAAAGGGTTACTGTCAGCAGGACTGTTGTCTAGTGGTGATAAAGGGTTACTGTTGTCTACTGGTGATAAAGGGTTACTGTTGTCTAGTGGTGATAAAGGGTTACTGTCAGCAGGACTGTTGTCTAGTGGTGATAAAGGGTTACTGTTAGCAGGACTGTTGTCTAGTGGTGATAAAGGGTTACTGTCAGCAGGACTGTTGTCTAGTGGTGATAAAGGGTTACTGTTAGCAGGACTGTTGTCTAGTGGTGATAAAGGGTTACTGTTGTCTAGTGGTGATAAAGGGTTACTGTTGGCAGGACTGTTGTCTAGTGGTGATAAAGGGTTACTGTTGGCAGGACTGTTGTCTCGTGGTGATAAAGGGTTACTGTTGTCTAGTGGTGATAAAGGGTTACTGTTGGCAGGACTGTTGTCTAGTGGTGATAAAGGGTTACTGTTGGCAGGACTGTTGTCTCGTGGTGATAAAGGGTTACTGTCAGCAGGACTGTTGTCTAGTGGTGATAAAGGGTTACTGTCAGCAGGACTGTTGTCTAGTGGTGATAAAGGGTTACTGTTGTCAGGACTGTTGTCTAGTGGTGATAAAGGGTTACTGTTGTCTAGTGGTGATAAAGGGTTACTGTCAGCAGGACTGTTGTCTAGTGGTGATAAAGGGTTACTGTTAGCAGGACTGTTGTCTAGTGGTGATAAAGGGTTACTGTTGTCTAGTGGTGATAAAGGGTTACTGTCAGCAGGACTGTTGTCTAGTGGTGATAAAGGGTTACTGTCAGCAGGACTGTTGTCTAGTGGTGATAAAGGGTTACTGTTGTCTAGTGGTGATAAAGGGTTACTGTCAGCAGGACTGTTGTCTAGTGGTGATAAAGGGTTACTGTTGTCTAGTGGTGATAAAGGGTTACTGTTGTCTAGTGGTGATAAAGGGTTACTGTCAGCAGGACTGTTGTCTAGTGGTGATAAAGGGTTACTGTCAGCAGGACTGTTGTCTAGTGGTGATAAAGGGTTACTGTTAGCAGGACTGTTGTCTCGTGGTGATAAAGGGTTACTGTTAGCAGGACTGTTGTCTAGTGGTGATAAAGGGTTACTGTCAGCAGGACTGTTGTCTAGTGGTGATAAAGGGTTACTGTTGTCTAGTGGTGATAAAGGGTTAATGTCAGCAGGACTGTTGTCTAGTGGTGATAAAGGGTTACTGTCAGCAGGACTGTTGTCTAGTGGTGATAAAGGGTTACTGTTAGCAGGACTGTTGTCTAGTGGTGATAAAGGGTTACTGTTGTCTAGTGGTGATAAAGGGTTACTGTTGTCTAGTGGTGATAAAGGGTTACTGTTGTCTAGTGGTGATAAAGGGTTACTGTTGTCTAGTGGTGATAAAGGGTTACTGTCAGCAGGACTGTTGTCTAGTGGTGATAAAGGGTTACTGTCAGCAGGACTGTTGTCTAGTGGTGATAAAGGGTTACTGTCAGCAGGACTGTTGTCTAGTGGTGATAAAGGGTTACTGTTAGCAGGACTGTTGTCTAGTGGTGATAAAGGGTTACTGTTAGCAGGACTGTTGTCTAGTGGTGATAAAGGGTTACTGTTGTCTAGTGGTGATAAAGGGTTACTGTTAGCAGGACTGTTGTCTAGTGGTGATAAAGGGTTACTGTCAGCAGGACTGTTGTCTAGTGGTGATAAAGGGTTAATGTCAGCAGGACTGTTGTCTAGTGGTGATAAAGGGTTACTGTTGTCTAGTGGTGATAAAGGGTTACTGTTGTCTAGTGGTGATAAAGGGTTACTGTTGTCTAGTGGTGATAAATGGTTACTGTCAGCAGGACTGTTGTCTAGTGGTGATAAAGGGTTACTGTCAGCAGGACTGTTGTCTAGTGGTGATAAAGGGTTACTGTCAGCAGGACTGTTGTCTAGTGGTGATAAAGGGTTACTGTTGTCTAGTGGTGATAAAGGGTTACTGTTAGCAGGACTGTTGTCTAGTGGTGATAAAGGGTTACTGTTGTCTAGTGGTGATAAAGGGTTACTGTTGTCTAGTGGTGATAAAGGGTTACTGTTGTCTAGTGGTGATAAAGGGTTACTGTTGTCTAGTGGTGATAAAGGGTTACTGTCAGCAGGACTGTTGTCTAGTGGTGATAAAGGGTTACTGTCAGCAGGACTGTTGTCTAGTGGTGATAAAGGGTTACTGTCAGCAGGACTGTTGTCTAGTGGTGATAAAGGGTTACTGTTAGCAGGACTGTTGTCTAGTGGTGATAAAGGGTTACTGTCAGCAGGACTGTTGTCTAGTGGTGATAAAGGGTTAATGTCAGCAGGACTGTTGTCTAGTGGTGATAAAGGGTTACTGTTGTCTAGTGGTGATAAAGGGTTACTGTTGTCTAGTGGTGATAAAGGGTTACTGTTGTCTAGTGGTGATAAATGGTTACTGTCAGCAGGACTGTTGTCTAGTGGTGATAAAGGGTTACTGTCAGCAGGACTGTTGTCTAGTGGTGATAAAGGGTTACTGTCAGCAGGACTGTTGTCTAGTGGTGATAAAGGGTTACTGTTGTCTAGTGGTGATAAAGGGTTACTGTTAGCAGGACTGTTGTCTAGTGGTGATAAAGGGTTACTGTTAGCAGGACTGTTGTCTAGTGGTGATAAAGGGTTACTGTTGTCTAGTGGTGATAAAGGGTTACTGTTGTCTAGTGGTGATAAATGGTTACTGTTAGCAGGACTGTTGTCTAGTGGTGATAAAGGGTTACTGTCAACAGGACTGTTGTCTAGTGGTGATAAAGGGTTACTGTCAGCAGGACTGTTGTCTAGTGGTGATAAAGGGTTACTGTCAGCAGGACTGTTGTCTAGTGGTGATAAAGGGTTACTGTTAGCAGGACTGTTGTCTAGTGGTGATAAAGGGTTACTGTTGTCTAGTGGTGATAAAGGGTTACTGTTGTCTAGTGGTGATAAATGGTTACTGTTAGCAGGACTGTTGTCTAGTGGTGATAAAGGGTTACTGTCAACAGGACTGTTGTCTAGTGGTGATAAAGGGTTACTGTCAGCAGGACTGTTGTCTAGTGGTGATAAAGGGTTACTGTCAGCAGGACTGTTGTCTAGTGGTGATAAAGGGTTACTGTCAGCAGGACTGTTGTCTAGTGGTGATAAAGGGTTACTGTTGTCTAGTGGTGATAAAGGGTTACTGTCAGCAGGACTGTTGTCTAGTGGTGATAAAGGGTTACTGTTAGCAGGACTGTTGTCTAGTGGTGATAAAGGGTTACTGTTGTCTAGTGGTGATAAAGGGTTACTGTTGTCTAGTGGTGATAAAGGGTTACTGTCAGCAGGACTGTTGTCTCGTGGTGATAAAGGGTTACTGTTGTCTAGTGGTGATAAAGGGTTACTGTTGTCTAGTGGTGATAAAGGGTTAATGTTGTCTAGTGGTAATAAAGGGTTACTGTGTAGTGGTGTGGGGGCTGTGCTTTGGCAAAGTGGGTGGGGTTATATCCTTCCTGTTTGGCTCTGTCCAGGGGTGTCCTCGGATGGGGCCACAGTGTCTCCAGACCCCTCCTGTCTCAGCCTCCAGTATTTATGCTGCAGTAGTTTATGTGTCGGGGGACTGTGGTCATTTTGTTATATCTGGAGTACTTCTCCTGTCCAATTCGGTGTCCTGTGTGAATCTAAGTGTGCGTTCTCTAATTCTCTCTTTCTCTCTCTCGGAGGACCTGAGCCCTAGGACCATGCCCCAGGACTACCTGACATGATGACTCCTTGCTGTCCCCAGTCCACCTGGCCGTGCTGCTGCTCCAGTTTCAACTGTTCTGCCTTATTATTATTCGACCATGCTGGTCATTTATGAACATTTGAACATCTTGGCCATGTTCTGTTATAATCTCTACCCGGCACAGCCAGAAGAGGACTGGCCACCCCACATATGCTCTCTCTAATTCTCTCCTTCTCTCTCTCGGAGGACCTGAGCCCTAGGACCATGCCCCAGGACTACCTGACATGATGACTCCTTGCTGTCCCCAGTCCACCTGGCCGTGCTGCTGCTCCAGTTTCAACTGTTCTGCCTTATTATTATTCGACCATGCTGGTCATTTATGAACATTTGAACATTTGAACATCTTGGCCACAGCCAGAAGAGGACTGGCCACCTGTGCTAATTCTCTTTCTTTCTCCGGCACAGCCAGACCATGCCCCAGGACTGGCCACCCCACATCCATGGCTCTGCTGCTAGTTTCAACTGTTCTTTCTCTTATTCTCCATGCTGGAGGAACATCTGGCCATGTTCTGTTATAATCCATGCTCTCTCTAATTCTCTTTCTTTCTCTCTCGGAGGACCTGAGCCCTAGGACCATGCCCCAGGACTACCTGACATGATGACTCCTTGCTGTCCCCAGTCCACCTGGCCGTGCTGCTGCTCCAGTTTCAACTGTTCTGCCTTATTATTATTCGACCATGCTGGTCATTTATGAACATTTGAACATCTTTGCCATGTTCTGTTATAATCTCTACCCGGCACAGCCAGAAGAGGACTGGCCACCCCACATAGCCTGGTTCCTCTCTAGGTTTCTTCCTAGGTTTTGGCCTTTCTAGGGAGTTTTTCCTAACCACCGTGCTTCTACACCTGCATTGCTTGCTGTTTGGGGTTTTAGGCTGGGTTTCTGTACAGCACTTTGAGATATCAGCTGATGTACGAAGGGCTATATAAATAAATTTGATTTGATTTGATTTACTGTTGTCTAGTGGTGATAAAGGGTTACTGTTGTCTAGTGGTGATAAAGGGTTACTGTTGTCTAGTGGTGATAAAGGGTTACTGTTGTCTAGTGGTGATAAATCGTTACTGTTAGCAGGACTGTTGTCTAGTGGTGATAAAGGGTTACTGTTAGCAGGACTGTTGTCTAGTGGTGATAAAGGGTTACTGTTGTCTAGTGGTGATAAAGGGTTACTGTCAGCAGGACTGTTGTCTAGTGGTGATAAAGGGTTACTGTTAGCAGGACTGTTGTCTAGTGGTGATAAAGGGTTACTGTTGTCTAGTGGTGATAAAGGGTTACTGTTGTCTAGTGGTGATAAAGGGTTACTGTCGTCTAGTGGTGATAAAGGGTTACTGTTAGCAGGACTGTTGTCTAGTGGTGATAAAGGGTTACTGTCAGCAGGACTGTTGTCTAGTGGTGATAAAGGGTTACTGTTGGCAGGACTGTTGTCTAGTGGTGATAAAGGGTTACTGTCAGCAGGACTGTTGTCTAGTGGTGATAAAGGGTTACTGTTGTCTAGTGGTGATAAAGGGTTACTGTTGGCAGGACTGTTGTCTAGTGGTGATAAAGGGTTACTGTTGTCTAGTGGTGATAAAGGGTTACTGTTAGCAGGACTGTTGTCTAGTGGTGATAAAGGGTTACTGTTAGCAGGACTGTTGTCTAGTGGTGATAAAGGGTTACTGTCAGCAGGACTGTTGTCTAGTGGTGATAAAGGGTTACTGTTGTCTAGTGGTGATAAAGGGTTACTGTCAGCAGGACTGTTGTCTAGTGGTGATAAAGGGTTACTGTTGTCTAGTGGTGATAAAGGGTTACTGTTGTCTAGTGGTGATAAAGGGTTACTGTTAGCAGGACTGTTGTCTAGTGGTGATAAAGGGTTACTGTTGTCTAGTGGTGATAAAGGGTTACTGTCAGCAGGACTGTTGTCTAGTGGTGATAAAGGGTTACTGTTAGCAGGACTGTTGTCTAGTGGTGATAAAGGGTTACTGTCAGCAGGACTGTTGTCTAGTGGTGATAAAGGGTTACTGTTGTCTAGTGGTGATAAAGGGTTACTGTTGTCTAGTGGTGATAAAGGGTTACTGTCAGCAGGACTGTTGTCTAGTGGTGATAAAGGGTTACTGTTAGCAGGACTGTTGTCTAGTGGTGATAAAGGGTTACTGTTGTCTAGTGGTGATAAAGGGTTACTGTCAGCAGGACTGTTGTCTAGTGGTGATAAAGGGTTAATGTCAGCAGGACTGTTGTCTCGTGGTGATAAAGGGTTACTGTCAGCAGGACTGTTGTCTAGTGGTGATAAAGGGTTACTGTCAGCAGGACTGTTGTCTAGTGGTGATAAAGGGTTACTGTTAGCAGGACTGTTGTCTAGTGGTGATAAAGGGTTACTGTTAACAGGACTGTTGTCTAGTGGTGATAAAAGGTTACTGTTAGCAGACAGAAAAAAATAACTGGACACAAAGACAAAAGTCAAGGGTTAAAATGGTAAGTCGACAACACTGTTTGGGGTCAACACTGTTAGTCGTTAACATTTCACAAAGCTAACAACACTATTAGCCAACAAAAATGCTAGGCCTCAACACTGATAGATGTAAATTCTATTAGCAGTCCACTCCGTCTGCAGTCCACTACGTCTGCAGTCTACTCCGTCTGCAGTCTAATCTGTCAACAGTCCACTCCGTCAGCAGTCCACTCCGTCAGCAGTCCACTCCGTCAGCAGTCCACTCCGTCAGCAGTCCACTCCGTCAGCAGTCCCCTCCGTCAGCAGTCCACTCCGTCAGCAGTCCACTCCGTCAGCAGTCCACTCCGTCAGCAGTCCACTCCGTCAGCAGTCCACACCGTCAGCAGTCCACTCCGTCAGCAGTCCACCCCGTCAGCAGTCCACCCCGTCAGCAGTCCACTCCGTCAGCAGTCCACTCCGTCAGCAGTCCACTCCGTCAGCAGTCCACCCCGTCAGCAGTCTACTCCGTCAGCAGTCCACCCCGTCAGCAGACCACTCCGTCAGCAGTCCACCCCGTCAGCAGTCCACCCCGTCAGCAGTCCACTCCGTCAGCAGTCCACCCCGTCAGCAGTCCACTCCGTCAGCAGTCCACTCCGTCAGCAGTCCACCCCGTCAGCAGTCCACCCCGTCCAGCAGTCCACTCCGTCAGCAGTCCACCCCGTCAGCAGTCCACCCCGTCAGCAGTCCACTCCGTCAGCAGTCCACTCCGTCAGCAGTCCACCCCGTCAGCAGTCCACTCCGTCAGCAGTCCACTCCGTCAGCAGTCCACTCCGTCAGCAGTCCACCCCGTCAGCAGTCCACTCCGTCCAGCAGTCCACCCCGTCAGCAGTCCACTCCGTCAGCAGTCCACTCCGTCAGCAGTCCACCCCGTCAGCAGTCCACTCCGTCAGCAGTCCACTCCGTCAGCAGTCCACTCCGTCAGCAGTCCACTCCGTCAGCAGTCTACTCCGTCAGCAGTCCACCCCGTCCAGCAGTCCACCCCAGCAGTCCACCCCGTCAGCAGTCCACTCCGTCAGCAGTCCACTCCGTCAGCAGTCCACTCCGTCAGCAGTCCACCCCGTCAGCAGTCTACTCCGTCAGCAGTCCACTCCGTCAGCAGTCCACTCCGTCAGCAGTCCACTCCGTCAGCAGTCCACTCCGTCAGCAGTCCACCCCGTCAGCAGTCCACTCCGTCAGCAGTCCACTCCGTCAGCAGTCCACTCCGTCAGCAGTCCACTCCGTCAGCAGTCTACTCCGTCAGCAGTCCACTCTGTTGTACGGTACTCACTGGTGCATTGTGCTGTTTCATCATGGTTTCTGGATGTCCCTCGGCCAACAGTCGGCCATTCCTCATCAGACCCACCTGGAGAGATAGAAAACAGCAGGGTTATTTACAATGGAGTTGAGGAAGGAGGAGAGAGGATGTGAGGAATCAAGGAAAGATTAAGAAAGAGCCTTAGTCATGAATGTTCCTGTAGGACAGGTCTTAGTGTGACAGGAGAGATATCTGCTCATGGTATAATTATATCACTAACGTCAGGTGGTGAAGGCTCAGGCCCAGTCATCATGTCACCTATGTCCTTGTTGGTTTTCTCTCTGTGAACACTGGAGCCTTGTATTTACTGAGAAAGGGGCCTGATTCAGTAGTTGGAATCATATCAAACATTGTGAAAAATTCACCACATTGGGTGATACATAACTTGCTCACTGTAAACTGAATAAAGACATGATTAAAATAGTGGCTAGAGAGTAGCTATCCTCTATCAATCTTCCATCACCTTCCAGTTGTATATCTCCCTTAAATGTGTCTTTCCTGTGAAACTGTCCGTTTTTCCAAATCACCTTTCACCTCATTTATGAAGAAGTTGTCTGTTGATTGTCTTAGCTGGAGATGACCTTGTAGCTGGAGATGACCTTGTTTCTCAGCTCTCTGAACAGATTTCTGTCCACATGTTTTTAGTGATTTCTTCCTTTCTATTAGACCCTGATTTTACCACAGGCTGTCATTTAACCAAGGTAGGTTATTTCTCTCACATGTTATTGTCTTCTTATAGTTTTCATTTTAAGTTAGTGAGCGTTGTTGTTACCTCACAAGTATTTAAATTGAAACTCTGTTTTGTAAGCGTTCTTGCAATTACAGTTAAATTACGATCTGATCTCAGTTATCAATAGTTAGATTATTCTCTCCGGGTTAGTAGAAAGTATTAGGTCGAATTAGGTATTTGTTGATGTTGTTATCTGCATTGGGCCATTGACAAACTGATGACCAACAAGGTGTTTATAATGAAGCCATGAGTTCTTATGGATGAATATAACACAGAGGTAGAACTGTAGACTAGAACACAGAGGTAGTACTGTAGACTAGAACACAGAGGTAGAACTGTAGAGTAGAACACAGAGGTAGTACTGTAGAGTAGAACACAGAGGTAGAACTGTAGAGTAGAACACAGAGGTAGTACTGTAGACTAGAACACAGAGGTAGAACTGTAGACTAGAACACAGAGGTAGAACTGTAGAGTAGAACACAGAGGTAGAACTGTAGACTAGAACACAGAGGTAGAACTGTAGACTAGAACACAGAGGTAGAACTGTAGACTAGAACACAGAGGTAGAACTGTAGAGAACACAGAGGTAGAACACAGAGGTAGAACTGTAGAGTAGAACACAGAGGTAGAACTGTAGACTAGAACACAGAGGTAGAACTGTAGAGAACACAGAGGTAGAACTGTAGACAGAACACAGAGTAGAACTGTAGACTAGAACACAGAGGTAGAACTGTAGACTAGAACACAGAGGTAGAACTGTAGACTAGAACACAGAGGTAGAACTGTAGACTAGAACACAGAGGTAGAACTGTAGAGTAGAACACAGAGGTAGAACTGTAGAGTAGAACACAGAGGTAGAACTGTAGAGTAGAACACAGAGGTAGAACTGTAGAGTAGAACACAGAGGTAGAACTGTGGACTAGAACACAGAGGTAGAACTGTAGACTAGAACACAGAGGTAGAACTGTAGACTAGAACACACTTTGTGGTGATAGAATGTGCCCTAAATACAGTCTGAATACATTACACAGGTGGTACAAGGAACCCCCTGTGTCCCAAATGACACCCTATTCCCTATTTCGTGCACTACTTTTAACCTGAGCCCTATGGGTCCTAGTAGAAAGAAGTGCACTATAATAATAATAATAATATGGTGCCATTTGGAACATAGAGAGTCTTATCAGTGTGTTTCCATCAGATCTGTGTTGAGTGTGAGAAGCTAAATGCAGAATACAGTACTATGCACTTCACACTACTTTCACTTCTGCCTTAGTGGTTCAGCAGGACAATGGAACTGGCTACAATAGAGAAGTGAGAACTGATCCAGCTCTCTGGATAACAACATCTGCTAAATTACTCAGATGTAAATGTCTTTCTCGTGGTAATAGGTCAGAGGGAATACAGTAGGTAGAAGTTGTCTAAATGTCTGTCTCGTGTTAATAGGTCAGAGGGGATGGAGTACAGCAGGCAGAAGTTGTCTAAATGTCTGTCTCGTGGTAATAGGTCAGAGGGGATGGAGTACAGCAGGCAGAAGTTGTCTAAATGTCTGTCTCGTGGTAATAGGACAGAGGGGATGGAGTACAGCAGGCAGAAGTTGTCTAAATGTCTTTCTCGTGGTAATAGTTCAGAGGGGATGGAGTACAGTAGGCAGAAGTTGTCTAAATGTCTTTCTCGTGGTAATAGTTCAGAGGGGATGGAGTACAGTAGGCAGAAGTTACCACTAACCACTGATACCTCAGACACAGGGTCAGATATGTTCCAACCCTATATTGACATAGCTCTATGGGGGTTAAATGTAATCTGATCTTAGATCTGTATTGTAAAGGACATCTATTGCGCGTACCAAACGGCACCCTATTCCCTATTTAGTGCACTACTTTTGACCATGGCCCATTGAGACAAATAACCAGATATACTGTGAAGACTTTCTCCTTTGGTTTTCTGTACATATTCACATCAGTTATTTACAGACAATCTACTGTATATTCTTACTGTATGTTTTTTTCCACCTGCTTATGAATCAGTTCATGAAATCTGCTCATGAATCTGTTCATGAAATCTGTTCATGAAATCTGCTCATGAATCTCCTCATGAAATCTGTTTATGAATCTGCTCATGAATCTCCTCATGAAATCTGTTAAGAATACAATATGAGCAAGCATATGGATCTTAAACAACCAGTTTGCTCAAATGAAGCTCTGAGCAGATATGAACAAATAAGGCATGTAAATACTGTAGTATTCAGTACTGTAGTTCATAGTTCATGTGGTACAGGACCAAAACATCCCTCAGTACTGTAGTCCATGTGGTACAGGACCAAAACATCCCTCAGTACTGTAGTCCATGTGGTACAGGACCAAAACATCCCTCAGTACTGTAGTTCATGGGGTACAGGACCAAAACATCCCTCAGTACTGTAGTTCATGTGGTACAGGACCAAAACATCCCTCAGTACTGTAGTTCATGTGGTACAGGACCAAAACATCCCTCAGGACTGTAGTCCATGTGGTACAGGACGAAAACATCCCTCAGTACTGTAGTTTATGTGGTACAGGACCAAAACATCCCTCAGTACTGTAGTCCATGTGGTACAGGACCAAAACATCCCTCAGTACTGTAGTTCATGTGGTACAGAACCAAAACATCCCTCAGTACTGTAGTTCATGTGGTACAGGACCAAAACATCCCTCAGTACTGTAGTTCATAGTTCATGTGGTACAGGACCAAAACATCCCTCAGTACTGTAGTTCATAGTTCATGTGGTACAGGACCAAAACATCCCCTCAGTACAGTAGTTCATAGTTCATGTGGTACAGGACCAAAACATCCCTCACTACTGTAGTTCATGTGGTACAGGACCAAAGCATCCCTCAGGACAGTAGTTCATAGTTCATGTGGTACAGAACCAAAACATCCCTCAGTACTGTAGTTCATGTGGTTCAGGACCAAAACATCCCTCAGTACTGTAGTTCATGGGGTACAGGACCAAAACATCCCTCAGTACTGTAGTTAATGTGGTACAGAACCAAAACATCCCTCAGTACAGTAGTTAATGTGGTACAGGACCAAAACATCCCTCAGTACTGTAGTTCATAGTTCATGGGGTACAGGACCAAAACATCCCTCAGTACAGTAGTTAATGTGGTACAGGACCAAAACATCCCTCAGTACTGTAGTTCATAGTTCATGTGGTACAGGACCAAAACATCCCTCAGTACAGTAGTTAATGTGGTACAGGACCAAAACATCCCCCCAGTACTGTAGTTCATGTCCCCTTCACCACTCTATCACATTTCATTTCCTCAATGAGGAAAAAGGCTGCTCAGAAACAAACATCATCTCAGAGGAAAACCAGGAAAAAGGTTTTACAGTAACCTAATCTGTAGATTTACAGAGCAGTAGCTCCTAGGCATTAGACTTTGAACCAGTCAGGATAGGGAATGAACACTACTAGTCTGATGGAGAACATGGTGAGGGCCATACAACTGGAATAGTGTATACAGCTGGAATAGTGTATACAACTGGAATAGTGTATACAACTGGAATAGTGTATACAACTGGAATAGTGTATACAACTGGAATAGTGTATACAACTGGAATAGTGTATATAACTGGAATAGCGTATATAACTGGAATGGTGTATACAACTGGAATAGTGTATATAACTGGAATGGTGTATACAACTGGAATAGTGTATATAACTGGAATAGCGTATATAACTGGAATGGTGTATACAACTGGAATAGTGTATATAACTGGAATGGCGTATACAACTGGAATAGTGTATATAACTGAAATAAAACTGGAATAGTGTATATACCTGGAATAGTGTATATAACTGGAATAGTGTATACAACTGGAATAGTGTATATAACTGGAATAGTGTATATAACTGGAATGGTGTATATAACTGGAATGGTGTATACAACTGGAATAGTGTATACAACTGGAATAGTGTATATAACTGGAATAAAACTGGAATAGTGTATATAAATGGAACAGTGTATATAACTGGAATAAAACTGGAATAGTGTATATAACTGGAATAGTGTATACAACTGGAATAGTGTGTTCTGATTGAAGACAACCAGACCACTGATGCTGTGACACACACGCAGACCCATAGTGCACCTCTCCCCCCTTTCTAAAACGGTAAAACACAGAAGAACGACAGGAACTACCAAAGGACCCATTGTTTCTCAGCAGAGGGGACCTGATAATTGCCTGCTCATAAAGTATTTGAGGAGGGACGGTCAGTTAAGCTGTGTCTGTTTCCCATTTCCTCTTATGACAACAGATAAACAAGGCACAGCGTTCACAGAGGAGCATTTGACAAAAGGACTGTGTGTGACAGAGTGAGTGTCTTACCACATTGGCTTGCCTGGCCTCCTCTATGTAGTGTCTATCAGTAGGTAGTTATCATGTATATAGACTGTATCTTACCACGTTGGCTTGCCTGGCCTCCTCTATGTAGTGTCTATCAGTAGGTAGTTATCATGTATATAGACTGTATCTTACCACGTTGGCTTGCCTGGCCTCCTCTATGTAGTGTATCAGTAGGTAGTTATCATGTATATAGACTGTATCTTACCACGTTGTCTTGCCTGGCCTCCTCTATGTAGTGTCTATCAGTAGGTAGTTATCATGTATATAGACTGTATCTTACCACGTTGGCTTGCCTGGCCTCCTCTATGTAGTGTCTATCAGTAGGTAGTTATCATGTATATAGACTGTATCTTACCACGTTGGCTTGCCTGGCCTCCTCTATGTAGTGTCTATCAGTAGGTAGTTATCATGTATATAGACTGTATCTTACCACGTTGGCTTGCCTGGCCTCCTCTATGTAGTGTCTATCAGTAGGTAGTTATCATGTATATAGACTGTAACTTACCACGTTGGCTTGCCTGGCCTCCTCTATGTAGTGTCTATCAGTAGGTAATTATCATGTATATAGACTGTATCTTACCACGTTGGCTTGCCTGGCCTCCTCTATGTAGTGTCTATCAGTAGGTAGTTATCATGCATACAGACTGTATCTTACCACGTTGGCTTGCCTGGCCTCCTCTATGTAGTGTCTATCAGTAGGTAGTTATCATGTATATAGACTGTATCTTACCACGTTGGCTTGCCTGGCCTCCTCTATGTAGTGTCTATCAGTAGGTAGTTATCATGTATATAGACTGTATCTTACCACGTTGGCTTGCCTGGCCTCCTCTATGTAGTGAGTGGTGATGACGACTGATACTTTTCCAGTTTTCACAATCTCTACTAGATGCTGCCAGATCCTACAGGGACACATGACACAACTCAGTTTAGGGGCAACATCCTATGGTCCCAAATGGCACCCTATTCTCTATAAAGGGCACTACTTACCAGAGCTCTATGAGCCCTGGTAGTGCACTATAAAGGGAATAGGGTGCCATTTGACACACAGCCTTAGCCTAATGACCTGCCTGGGATTACCCTGACTGGACTGATTTGGCTGGGCTTTGTAACAGAGCACTGGTACCATTACACAATCAGATTATTCACCCAGATACTTCCAACAGTCATTCTGAATGAGAGACAAAATGGATTCTGTAATGAGGGGCAGAGAGTGTGTTTGACAGGTTCAGACTGTTGGAGACAGAGTGTTGTTCATAAACTACTCTGTTATCTTCAGACTGTATGTGACATGCATTATATTGGATGTAAAAGGGGGAAATGTGAAGCAGGTGAATTGTTGTAGAAGGTTTTGTATGTGTGTGTGTGTGTGTGTGTGTGTGTGTGTGTGTGTGTGTGTGTGTGTGTGTGTGTGTGTGTGTGTGTGTGTGTGTGTGTGTGCAGTACATACTTGGCTCTCAGCACAGGGTCCACCCCGACTGTGGGTTCATCCAGAATCAATAACTGGGGGTTTTGAAGTAAGGCTGCTCCTAGAGACACCCTCCGTTTCTGCCCTCCGCTGTAAACACACACACACACACACACACACACACACACACACACACACACACACACACACACACACACACACACACACACACACACACACACAATGTTACATAAAACACCTGATATATCTGATCCATCCAGCTGCATTTGTTTGACATGGGTCACACTCACTGGTTTCTCAGTGTCGTAGGTGTGTTAGCAGGGCTGGTAAGGCAGCAGAGAAACCCTGCAACATTAACCTTGTGAAGTACAAGAGGGATGTTTATTGTACTACAGGGCAGTACTGGGTCCTTGTGAGGTATAAGGGGGATGTTTATTGTACTAAAGGGTCCTTGTGAGGTATAAGAGGGATGTTTATTGTACTACAGGGTAGCACTGGGTCCTTGTGAGGTAGGGGGGATGCCGAGAGCTGGGGGCCACACCAGTACTTTCACAGGTTCAAGGGCCAATTACACTACTATGACATAATTGGTGAGTTAGTTAAGATACATTTATCTGGAGGCGTTGCTTCTGTACAGTCAGGATACTGGGACAGAGAGCTGTTGCTTCTGTACAGTCAGGATACTGGGACAGAGAGCTGTTGCTTCTGTACAGTCAGGATACTGGGACAGAGAGCTGTCGGTTCTGTACAGTCAGGATACTGGGACAGAGAGCTGTTGGTTCTGTACAGTCAGGATACTGGGACAGAGAGCTGTTGGTTCTGTACAGTCAGGATACTGGGACTGAGAGCTGTTGGTTCTGTACAGTCAGGATACTGGGACAGAGAGCTGTTGGTTCTGTACAGTCAGGATACTGGGACAGAGAGCTGTTGGTTCTGTACAGTCAGGATACTGGGACAGAGAGCTGTTGGTTCTGTACAGTCAGGATACTGGGACTGAGAGCTGTTGGTTCTGTACAGTCAGGATACTGGGACAGAGAGCTGTTGGTTCTGTACAGTCAGGATACTGGGACAGAGAGCTGTTGGTTCTGTACAGTCAGGATACTGGGACAGAGAGCTGTTGGTTCTGTACAGTCAGAATACTGGGACAGAGAGCTGTTGGTTCTGTACAGTCAGAATACTGAGACTGAGAGCTGTTGGTTCTGTACAGTCAGGATACTGGGACAGAGAGCTGTTGGTTCTGTACAGTCAGGATACTGGGACAGAGAGCTGTTGGTTCTGTACAGTCAGGATACTGGGACAGAGAGCTGTTGGTTCTGTACAGTCAGGATACTGGGACAGAGAGCTGTTGGTTCTGTACAGTCAGTGAGGGAGCCTTCTTTTGGCATTGACATCTTGACAGATGTCTGTCGCAAAAACACAGCATTTTTACAGAAGCCGTGACACACAAACAGAAACTCACTCAGGAGGAAACTGTTTCCTTCTATTTCTAGACATCTGAGCCTTGGCTGTAGCCTACTTTGTCCCCAGATCAAAATGGGATATACTAGTGCACTACTAGTGACCAGGGCACTGTGTATAGGGAATAGGGTGCAATTGGGGACTCAGCCATAGTCTCTAGGCACAGGTCACATGGTTTTGTGGACATGATGTAATCATGGACCTATGCCGGTTAGAAGAGAGGGAGGAGATTGAGACCCACTAACCCATTAACCCTTCAATCCACTAACCATTCAATCCACTAACCCTTCAACCCACTAACCCACTAACCCTTTAACCTACTAACCCTTCAACCCACTAACCCTTCAATCCACTAACACTTCAACCCACTAACCCTTCAACCCACTAACCCTTCAATCCACTAACACTTCAACCCACTAACCCTTCAACCCACTAACCCTTCAATCCACTAACCCTTCAACCCACTAACCCTTCAACCCACTAACCCTTTAACCCACTAACCCTTCAACCCACTAACCCCTCAACCCACTAACCCTTCAACCCACTAACCCTTCAACCCACTAACCCACTAACCCCTCAACCCACTAACCAATCAACCCACTAACCCTTCAACCCACTAACCCTTTAACCCACTAACCCTTTAACCCACTAACCCTTCAACCCACTAACCCTTCAACCCACTAACCCTTCAACCCACTAACCCCTCAACCCACTAACCCACTAACCCTTCAACCCACTAACCCACTAACCCTTTAACCCTTCAACCCACTAACCCTTCAACCCACTAACCCACTAACCCCTCAACCCACTAACCCTTTAACCCTTCAACCCTTCAACCCACTAACCCTTCAACCCACTAACCCCTCAACCCACGAACCCACTAACCCTTCAACCCACTAACCCTTCAACCCACTAACCCTTCAATCCACTAACCCTTCAACCCACTAACCCTTCAACCCACTAACCCATTAACCCTTCAACCCACTAACCCTTCAACCCACTAACCCTTCAACCCACTAACCCTTCAACCCACTAACCCTTCAACCCACTAACCCTTTCACCCAGAAAGGTGTGTGTGTTCTGGGGACTGATAAGTCCATTCCATCTCCATAATGTGGACATGGGTCACTGCCTCTGTATTTGGCCCCTCCTCGTCATGGGCAACAGGAAACTATCCCAGGCCAAATGAACGTCATGGGCAACAGGAAACTATCCCAGGCCAAATGAACGTCATGGGCAACAGGAAACTATCCCAGGCCAAATGAACGTCATGGGCAACAGGAAACTATCCCAGGCCAAATGAACGTCATGGGCAACAGGAAACTATCCCAGGCCAAATGAACATCATGGGCAACAGGAAACTATCCCAGACCAAATGAACGTCATGGGCAACAGGAAACTATCCCAGGCCAAATGAACGTCATGGGCAACAGGAAACTATACCAGGCCAAATGAACGTCATGGGCAACAGGAAACTATCCCAGGCCAAATGAACGTCATGGGCAACAGGAAACTATCCCAGGCCAAATGAACATCATGGGCAACAGGAAACTATCCCACGCCAAATGAACATCATGGGCAACAGGAAACTATCCCAGGCCAAATGAACGTCATGGGCAACAGGAAACTATCCCAGGCCAAATGAACATCATGGGCAACAGGAAACTATCCCAGGCCAAATGAACATCATGGGCAACAGGAAACTATCCCAGGCCAAATGAACATCATGGGCAACAGGAAACTATCCCAGGCCAAATGAACGTCATGGGCAACAGGAAACTATCCCAGGCCAAATGAACGTCATGGGCAACAGGAAACTATCCCAGGCCAAATGAACATCATGGGCAACAGGAAACTATCCCAGGCCAAATGAACATCATGGGCAGCAGGAAACTATCCCACGCCAAATGAACGTCATGGGCAACAGGAAACTATCCCAGACCAAATGAACGTCATGGGCAACAGGAAACTATCCCAGACCAAATGAACGTCATGGGCAACAGGAAACTATCCCAGGCCAAATGAACGTCATGGGCAACAGGAAACTATCCCAGACCAAATGAACGTCATGGGCAACAGGAAACTATCCCAGGCCAAATGAACATCATGGGCAACAGGAAACTATCCCAGACCAAATGAACGTCATGGGCAACAGGAAACTATCCCAGACCAAATGAACATCATGGGCAACAGGAAACTATCCCAGGCCAAATGAACATCATGGGCAACAGGAAACTATCCCAGACCAAATGAACGTCATGGGCAACAGGAAACTATCCCAGACCAAATGAACATCATGGGCAACAGGAAACTATCCCAGACCAAATGAACGTCATGGGCAACAGGAAACTATCCCAGACCAAATGAACATCATGGGCAACAGGAAACTATCCCAGACCAAATGAACATCATGGGCAACAGGAAACTATCCCAGGCCAAATGAACGTCATGGGCAACAGGAAACTATCCCAGGCCAAATGAACGTCATGGGCAACAGGAAACTATCCCAGGCCAAATGAACGTCATGGGCAACAGGAAACTATCCCAGGCCAAATGAACGTCATGGGCAACAGGAAACTATCCCACGCCAAATGAACGTGGACCATAACATCTTGCAGGTCCCATACGCTCTTCACAGAGGTCCGGAGTGACGCATTTAAAATGTGTCATATTTACTTAACGTCAACATTTAAAAAATATATAGTCCTTTATACATCGCTTTTGGAGTGTTTTATGCACCTGACTGTATAACTTCTGTTTAGATTCACTCAGCTGGACAGAGTGAAGAGACTATAGATGACTGTTATCAAGCTGGACAGAGTGTAGAGACTATAGATGACTGTTATCAAGCTGGACAGAGTGTAGAGACTATAGATGACTGTTATCAAGCTGGACAGAGTGTAGAGACTATAGATGACTGTTATCAAGCTGGACAGAGTGTAGAGGCTATAGATGACTGTTATCAAGCTGGACAGAGTGAAGAGACTATAGATGACTGTTATCAAGCTGGACAGAGTGTAGAAACTATAGATGACTGTTATCATGCTGGACAGAGTGTAGAGACTATAGATGACTGTTATCAAGCTGGACAGAGTGTAGAAACTATAGATGACTGTTATCAAGCTGGACAGTGTGTAGAGACTATAGATGACTGTTATCAAGCTGGACAGAGTGTAGAGGCTATAGATGACTGTTATCAAGCTGGACAGAGTGTAGAGACTATAGATGACTGTTATCAAGCTGTACAGAGTGTAGAGACTATAGATGACTGTTATCAAGCTGGACAGAGTGTAGAGACTATAGATGACTGTTATCAAGCTGGACAGAGTGTAGAGACTATAGATGACTGTTATCAAGCTGGACAGAGTGTAGAGACCATAGATGACTGTTATCAAGCTGGACAGAGTGTAGAGACTATAGATGACTGTTATCAAGCTGGACAGAGTGTAGAGACTATAGATGACTGTTATCAAGCTGGACAGAGTGTAGAGACTATAGATGACTGTTATCAAGCTGGACAGAGTGTAGAGACTATAGATGACTGTTATCAAGCTGGACAGAGTGAAGAGACTATAGATGACTGTTATCAAGCTGGACAGAGTGTAGAGACTATAGATGACTGTTATCAAGCTGGACAGAGTGTAGAGACTATAGATGACTGTTATCAAGCTGGACAGAGTGTAGAAACTATAGATGACTGTTATCAAGCTGGACAGTGTGTAGAGACTATAGATGACTGTTATCAAGCTGGACAGAGTGTAGAGGCTATAGATGACTGTTATCAAGCTGGACAGAGTGTAGAGACTATAGATGACTGTTATCAAGCTGTACAGAGTGTAGAGACTATAGATGACTGTTATCAAGCTGGACAGAGTGTAGAGACTATAGATGACTGTTATCAAGCTGGACAGAGTGTAGAGACTATAGATGACTGTTATCAAGCTGGACAGAGTGTAGAGACTATAGATGACTGTTATCAAGCTGGACAGAGTGTAGAGACTATAGATGACTGTTATCAAGCTGGACAGAGTGTAGAGACTATAGATGACTGTTATCAAGCTGGACAGAGTGTAGAGACTATAGATGACTGTTATCAAGCTGGACAGAGTGTAGAGACTATAGATGACTGTTATCAAGCTGGACAGAGTGAAGAGACTATAGATGACTGTTATCAAGCTGGACAGAGTGTAGAGACTATAGATGACTGTTATCAAGCTGGACAGAGTGTAGAGACTATAGATGACTGTTATCAAGCTGGACAGAGTGAAGAGACTATAGATGACTGTTATCAAGCTGGACAGAGTGTAGAGACTATAGATGACTGTTATCTAGAGACTATAGATGACTGGTATCTAGAGACTATAGATGACTGTTATCAAGCTGGACAGAGTGAAGAGACTATAGATGACTGTTATCAAGCTGGGCAGAGTGTAGAGACTATAGATGACTGTTATCTAGAGACTATAGATGACTGTTATCGCGAGACTATAGATGACTGTTATCAAGCTGGACAGAGTGTAGAGACTATAGATGACTGTTATCAAGCTGGACAGAGTGTAGAGACTATAGATGACTGTTATCAAGCTGGACAGAGTGTAGAGACTATAGATGACTGTTATCAAGCTGGACAGAGTGTAGAGACTATAGATGACTGTTATCAAGCTGGACAGAGTGTAGAGGCTATAGATGACTGTTATCAAGCTGGACAGAGTGTAGAGACTATAGATGACTGTTATCAAGCTGGACAGAGTGTAGAGACTATAGATGACTGTTATCAAGCTGGACAGAGTGTAGAGACTATAGATGACTGTTATCAAGCTGGACAGAGTGAAGAGACTATAGATGACTGTTATCAAGCTGGACAGAGTGTAGAGACTATAGATGACTGTTATCTAGAGACTATAGATGACTGTTATCGCGAGACTATAGATGACTGTTATCAAGCTGGACAGAGTGTAGAGACTATAGATGACTGTTATCAAGCTGGACAGAGTGTAGAGACTATAGATGACTGTTATCAAGCTGGACAGAGTGAAGAGACTATAGATGACTGTTATCAAGCTGGACAGAGTGTAGAGACTATAGATGACTGTTATCAAGCTGGACAGAGTGAAGAGACTATAGATGACTGTTATCAAGCTGGACAGAGTGTAGAGACTATAGATGACTGTTATCAAGCTGGACAGAGTGTAGAGACTATAGATGACTGTTATCAAGCTGGACAGAGTGAAGAGACTATAGATGACTGTTATCAAGCTGGACAGAGTGTAGAGACTATAGATGACTGTTATCTAGAGACTATAGATGACTGTTATCGCGAGACTATAGATGACTGTTATCAAGCTGGACAGAGTGTAGAGACTATAGATGACTGTTATCAAGCTGGACAGAGTGTAGAGACTATAGATGACTGTTATCAAGCTGGACAGAGTGTAGAGGCTATAGATGACTGTTATCAAGCTGGACAGAGTGTAGAGACTATAGATGACTGTTATCAAGCTGGACAGATTGAAGAAACTATAGATGACTGTTATCAAGCTGGACAGAGTGTAGAGACTATAGATGACTGTTACCAAGCTGGACAGAGTGTAGAGACTATAGATGACTGTTATCAAGCTGGACAGAGTGAAGAGACTATAGATGACTGTTATCAAGCTGGACAGAGTGTAGAGACTATAGATGACTGTTATCTAGAGACTATAGATGACTGTTATCTAGAGACTATAGATGACTGTTATCAAGCTGGACAGAGTGAAGAGACTATAGATGACTGTTATCAAGCTGGACAGAGTGTAGAGACTATAGATGACTGTTATCTAGAGACTATAGATGACTGTTATCTCGAGACTATAGATGACTGTTATCCAGCTGGACATAGTGAAGAGACTATAGATGACTGTTATCTAGAGACTATAGATGACTGTTATCTAGAGACTATAGATGACTGTTATCAAGCTGGACAGAGTGTAGAGACTATAGATGACTGTTATCTAGAGACTATAGATGACTGTTATCTCGAGGCTATAGATGACTGTTATCCAGCTGGACAGTGTGTAGAGACTATAGATGACTGTTATCAAGCTGGACAGAGTGAAGAGACTATAGATGACTGTTATCAAGCTGGACAGAGTGTAGAGACTATAGATGACTGTTATCAAGCTGGACAGAGTGAAGAGACTATAGATGACTGTTATCAAGCTGGACAGAGTGTAGAGACTATAGATGACTGTTATCAAGCTGGACAGAGTGTAGAGGCTATAGATGACTGTTATCAAGCTGGACAGAGTGTAGAGACTATAGATGACTGTTATCAAGCTGGACAGAGTGTAGAGACTATAGATGACTGTTATCAAGCTGGACAGAGTGTAGAGACTATAGATGACTGTTATCAAGCTGAACAGAGTGAAGAGACTATAGATGTAGGTACATTATCATTTACACATAGTTTCCATTTGGGTTTTGTTATTTGAATGTGTATTGAGATTGTTTTCCCCCTAATTAAAACAAATAAATGAACAATGATATAAATCCAACCCATCCGTGGGCCATATTTAATGGGCCCCTATGTTTGACACCACTGTGTTGACACGGTTGTGTTACCTGAGATTTCGGACTAGTTTGCTCTTCTGAGGTAAGTCCAGGAAGTCCACCAGGAAGTCCATGCGTGCCTGGGTGTCCGTAGCTGACAGGCCGTGGATCCTTCCGAAGAACGTCAGGGTGTCACTGATGGTAAACTCATTGTACAACGCCAGGTCCTAAAGGAGAAACACAATGTTATGTCATGGTATGTGTTGTGTTGATATCAAATCAAACTTTATTTATACAGCACATTTATTACAAAGGTGAGAAAGGTAAAAACACTAAACGTTTTCTATACAAATTTTAATTGAAGATAGACAAGAACTAAATGACGAGACAAATTAAAATGGTGTGTTTTGCTACAGTACGTTATGTTGACATATCAGGTTGTCATGGTATTTATAGTCATATGTCAATACACTTCCATAGTGTCTAAAAGGTTAGGAGTCCATTTGGAACTGAGGTTTATGCATCTGTCAAATCAAATCAAATCTTATTTGTCACATGCTTCGTAAACAACAGGTGTAGACTAACAGTGAAATGCTCACTTATGGGGCCCTTCCCAACAATGCAGAGAGAAAAATAGAACAATTATAACACGAGGAATAAATACAATGAGTAACGATAATTTAGCTATATACACGGGGTTACCAGTATCGGGTCGATGGGTAATTGAGGTAGATATGTACATATAGGTAGGGGTAAAGGGACTAGGCAACAGGATAGATAATAAACAGTAGCAGCAGCGTACATGATGAGTCAAAATAGTTAGTGAAAAAAGGGTCAATGCAGATTGTCCGGGTAGCAATTGGTAAACTATTTAACTAGTTAACTACTAACTAACTAGCAGTCTTATGGCTTTGGGGTAGCAGCTGTTCAGGGTCCTGTTGGTTCTAGACTTGGTGCATCGGCACCGCTTGCCTTGCGGTAGCAGAGAGAACAGTCTATGGCATGGGTGGCTGGAGTCTTTTACAATATTTAGGGTCTTCTTCTGACACCGCCTGGTATAGAGGTCCTGGATGGCAGGGAGCTCTGCCCCGGTGAAGTACTGGGACCGTCTGCACTACCCTCTGTAGTGCCTTGAGGTCGGATGCCAAGCAGTTGCCATACCAAGCAGTGATGCAACAAGTCAAGATGCTCTCAATGTTGCAGCTGTAGAACTTTTTGAGGATCTGAGGGCCCATGCTAAATATTATTAGCCTCCTGAGGTGAGAGAGGAGTTGTCGTGCCTTTTTCATGACTGTGTTGGTGTGTGTGGACCATAATTATTACTTAGTGACGCGAACACCAAGGAAATTGAAGCTCAGCACTCTATTTCCTGTAGTCCATTATCAGCTAATTTGTCTTGTTGACGTCGTCGTCGGTGATCAGGCCAACCACCGTTGTGTCGTCAGCAAACTTAATGATGGTGTTGGAGTCGTGCGCGGCCACGCAGGTGTGGGTGAACTGGAAGTACAGGAGGGGACTAAGCACGTACCCCTGAGGGACCCCCGTGTTGAGGATCAGTGTGGAGGATCAATGTGTTGTTACCTACCCTCACCACCTGGGGGCAGCCCATCAGGAATTCCAGGATCCAGTTGCAGAGGGAGGTGTTCAGTCCCAGGGTTCTGAGTTTAGTGATGAGCTTGGAGGGCACTATGGTGTTGAACGCTGAGCTGTAGTCTATGAACAGCATTCTCACATAGGTGTTCCTCTTGTCCAGGTGGGAAAGTGCAGTGTGGAGTGCGATAGAGATTGCGTCATCTATGAATCTATTTACCTGTGGTATGTTGTGTACCTATAAGTTAACAGTTTACCTGTGGCATGTACCCCACCATCCTCCCAGGGACCTGGTGACCAGGAAATGCGGGCGGCTTCCCCAACACGCTGATGTGCCCTCGGGAGATCTTCAGTGTTCCCACAATGCATTTCAACAGTGTGGTCTTCCCACACCCACTCGGACCCAGCAGGCCGTAGCTGTAAGATAACAGGAAGAACATTCGCACTAAATCATACATATTACTACAGTATGATAGTATGATACGATAGTATAGTGTGATAGTATAGTATGATAGTATAGTTTGATATGATAGTATAGTATGATAGTATATCATAGTATTATAGTATAGTATGATACGAAAGTATAGTATGACAGTATAGTAAGATATGATAGTATAGTATAGTATGATAGTATAGTACGATAGTATGATATGATAGTATAGTATGATATGATAGTACAGTATGATAGTATCGTATGATATGATAGTATAGTATGATAGTATCGTATGCTATGATAGTATGATAGTATAGTATGATATGATAGTACAGTATGATATGATAGTATGATCTGATAGTACAGTATGATAGTATCGTATGATATGATAGTACAGTATGATAGTATTGTATGATATGATAGTATCGTATGATATGATAGTATAGTATGGTAGTATATCATGGTATATCATATTATGATAGTATGATATGCCAGTATAGTATGACAGTATAGTATGATAGTATCATATGATATGATAGTACAGTATGGTAGTATATCATGGTATATCATATTATGATAGTATGATATGCCAGTACAGTATGACAGTATAGTCTGATATGACAGTATGATAGTTCAGTATGTAATCTGTATAACTCAGTATGGTCTGACTCTTAAGCATAACTCACATAAAACTTCCAATGACATTGATGCATGATTCACGTGGGAATCCATGTTAAATGTAATTTATATATGCAAGAACCCAATTACATTGTCTACTTTATGTAAGGTTTAGATCAGGGGTATTCAACTCTGACCCTACGAGGTCCGGGAGCATGCTGGTTTTCTGTTCTCCCTGATCATTAATTGCAAGGACCTGGTGTCCCAGGTCTAAATCAGTCTCTGATTAAAGTTCAGTTTGAAGGTAGAGAGTATCATTAGGTTTTAAGCAGAGTGCAAATGATACTGTGGAGAAATACAACACAGAATAACAGTACCGCACTGTAAAAAGAAACATATGTTGATTCAACATACTTTTGTAACGCTGCAAGAGGATTGTGAGTTTGTTCAACATTTTTGGCATATTGGCTGACCCTACAGAAATTCTCAAGTTGAATTGTATGTTCACTCAACTGTACATTTTAGGTTCAGTAAAAACATACAATTAAATCTGAGAATGTATTTGCATATTTCCCAGTGTGCCTTGCCTTTTCCAGTGAATTGTAGTTACCACCCATGACTGTATTTGTTAATGACAGAGACATGGTTGTTGAATGGCTTTCATTCCTGTAGCCTTCACCAAGTGAATGTTATCTTTATAATTCTATTCTTTATGACCATAAATCATAATGCCTTCCAAGTTAAGTTACACCCTAACACAGTTGTTTGAAACTCCTGTTTTACACACCACATCAAGCCTGTAAGTAATATTATGCTGGCTTGAAAAGTGATGTGTAATTCCTATTAGAATCCAGCCAGAGTAAGGATATTCAACAACTGGAACTTTGAATTAATGCGCAACCTGCATTGAGGATGACTGCAGGGGTAGGGAAGATTATTGAGACCACCTAAATCATCTTACCTGGAACAGCCATCTCATTAACAGGTGCAACTACGAACAGATTGGATTGGTTTAGAAACATCTGTTATGTTATGTATGTTTGTGTAGCATAAAACTAATCCACCAACAACTGTGTGTGCTACATTAACAAAACAGGTATTGAAACAAACTATTCTGAAAATCAACCTGCAAGAGCATGGTGGGCAATATTGTAATGATGTGTGTGGTTTTGAGCAAACATGAATTAGTAATTTTACGAAACAAGCTTGTTCAAATGCAGCTCACTTCGAGCAAAGTTCAATAAAACAAACTTTAACTCATTTGCTCAAATTCTTGTGCTTTTGAAGTCCACTCAACTCACAGAATAACGCAGATTAAGCAGTTGTCTTTGTGTGTGTGTGTGTGTGTGTGTGTGTGTGTGTGTGTGTGTGTGTGTGTGTGTGTGTGTGTGTGTGTGTGTGTGTGTGTGTGTGTGTGTGTGTGTGAGAGAGAGAGAGAGGGGGGGAACAGAGAGAAAGAAAAGGAAGGGAGAAAGAGAAACAAAAACAGACAAAGACAGAAAGACTAAGAGAGCGAGAGAAAGAGAGGAAAGAGAAAGATAGTTTCAACATCAACAAGAGGCTCTTCATTAAATACTGTAGATGTTTATTTTACTGGGTTTTCTTAATCTATTTCTTATATTATTTTCTTTCTACAGTCCACCTTGTCACCCTACTCCTCCTTTTCTGAGTGTTCACCACCCTACTCCTCCTCCTTCTCTGAGTGTTCACCACCCTACTCCTCATCCTTCTCTGAGTGTTTACCACCCTACTCCTCC
The DNA here is from genome assembly GCF_036934945.1 of Oncorhynchus masou masou. Lineage (NCBI taxonomy): Eukaryota > Metazoa > Chordata > Actinopteri > Salmoniformes > Salmonidae > Oncorhynchus > Oncorhynchus masou. Next base: position 119,501 of record NW_027000226.1, read on the forward strand.
TCATTCTCTGAGTGTTTACCACCCTACTCCTCCTTCTCTGAGTGTTCACCACCCTACTCCTCCTCCTTCTCTGAGTGTTTACCACCCTACTCCTCCTCCTCTGAGTGTTCACCACCCTACTCCTCCTTCTCTGAGTATTTACCACCCTGTCACCCTACTCCTCCTTCTCTGAGTGTTTACCACCCTGTCACCCTACTCCTACTTCTCTGAGTGTTTACCACCCTACTCCTCCTTCTCTGAGTGTTTACCACCCTGTCACCCTACTCCTACTTCTCTGAGTGTTTACCACCCTACTCCTCCTTCTCTGAGTGTTCACCACCCTACTCCTCCTCCTTCTCTGAGTGTTTACCACCCTACTCCTCCTCCTCTGAGTGTTCACCACCCTACTCCTCCTTCTCTGAGTATTTACCACCCTGTCACCCTACTCCTCCTTCTCTGAGTGTTTACCACCCTGTCACCCTACTCCTACTTCTCTGAGTGTTTACCACCCTACTCCTCCTTCTCTGAGTGTTCACCACCCTGTCGCCCTACTCCGGCTTTTCATTAGGTTCAGACCCAGGGCCCTTTGTAATGGAATCTGAGGCTCTGTGTAAATCAAATCTAATTGAGCTGTGTGTCAGTGGAGCTCACGTCACCTGCCACTAAGGGAGAGAGATGTTGAAACAACAATACTTTATAAGAAAGAGAATTGTGCTGAAGAGAAAGTATTCAGTTGTTACAACTGTCAAAGGACAATATTCAGCCACTACTGTTGAGGCAACAAACATTTCAGCTGTTAGGCTATCATCAGTGTGTGGACAAAAACACAATTACATATTAATAACATGTAAGATCATTACATATTAATAACATAAAAGACCATTACATATTAATAACATGTAAGACCAGCACATATTAATAACATGTAAGAACATTACATATTAATAACATGTAAGATCATTACATATTAATAACATGTAAGAACATTACATATTAATAACATGTAAGAACATTACATATTAATAACATGTAAGTCCATTACATAAGTCCATTACATATTAATACCATGTAAGTCCATTACTTATTAGCGATATTAACATGCTCTGTCTTACTGCGGGGTGAAATGGTGTTTTGACTTATCCTGGACACTCAGGACAACCTTTTCTGATTGAATACCCCACAGGGCAGTACGCACTACTGAGGTTAGTGTCATGGTGTAAGGTTAGGGTTAGGACTGGGTAAAGTTGTAGTGTCAATATGGTTTACTCACATCTGTCCCTGTGGCACGGTCAAGTTGAGATTACTCAGGACTTTGAGTTCCCGTACGACCGACACACTTCCCGACACCGGATCGCCGAACCCCCAGCCCCGGGGAGGGGGAGGAGCTTCCTCGTCTGCCTTCATCCTTCCCTCCGCCAACTGGAAGAAGAAAAACAAGTTAAAAAAATCAATCACCCCCTTCACAGCATTATGGCCCAGTGTTGTGATTAGGGTTTCTTTCCCAAAATTCCCATGTTTTCCAGAAACCCCAGTTAGAAGATTCATGGAATCAGGAAGGAATAGGCAGGAAATCCAGGAATCCTCCAACCAGGGTTTCATGAAAACCTGGGAATTTGGGGAAAGTTACCCGAATGTTGCAGCCCAAGTAGCAATTGGGGGAGAACAGCCGGGGCAGGACGTGAACCGGCGACTATGGTTACAGGGCAAGTGTTACTATTACCTATGCCATTAAGGGACTCGTTGCTGAAACAGACGCAGTAGCACATACAGGGAAAACACACCAGGCTGCGTTACAAAGGGCACAACCATATTCCAGACGTAGTGCACTACATTTGACCAGAGCCCATATAGGACCCTGGTCAAAAGTAGTGCACTATCTTTGGCCAGAGCCCATATAGGACCCTGGTCAAAAGTAGTGCATTATCTTTGGCCAGAGCCCATATAGGACCCTGGTCAAAAGTAGTGCACTATATGGAAAATTGGTTGTCATTTGGGATGCAGACCAACTAAGGACTTGCTCATTACGGACAACAGAATGTGAACTAAATGACATCTTCTCAGCAAGTCGCTGCCATGAATCTGTCTGTGTCATGTAGCAGACCTGTGTTGAAATATTATTTGACAATCATTTGAAATGCTTTCTCTGTGCTTGATTGATCTTGCCTGGTTTAATGGGACCAATATAATAGTCCCACAACTGTAAACCCTGCCCATCTGGCACTCCAGGTAGGCTAAAGCAAACGATCAAAGTATTTGAGAGAGATCAAAACAGAATATGAACCCAGGTCTGGTGGTGGCGTGCCTGTAACTTGGCCTGCATTGAATCTAGGTCGTAGAGCAACCCACACTGGCACCCTATTCCCTACGTAGTGCACTACTTTTCACCAAGGCCCATAGGGATATAGTGGTCTATATAGGGAATAGGGTACCATTTGGGACGCACCCTGGGTCAAAATCATCTTTAATCCCTGCCTCCTGTCTCCTGTTTCATTCTCCCTTTCTCTGTGTTGGCGTCCCTTGTTTGTCTCCCTTTCTCTGTGCTGGCTTCCCCTGTTTCATTCTCCCTTTCTCTAGGTTGGCTTCCCCTGTTTCATTCTCCATTTCTCTGTGTTGGCTTCCCTTGTTTGTCTCCCTTTCTCTGTGTTGGCTTCCCCTGTTTCATTCTCCCTTTCTCTGTGTTGGCTTCCCCTGTTTCATTCTCCCTTTCTCTGTGCTGGCTTCCCCTGTTTCATTCTCCCTTTCTCTGTGTTGGCTTCCCCTGTTTCATTCTCCTTTCTCTGTGTTGGCTTCCCTTGTTTGTCTCCCTTTCTCTGTGTTGGCTTCCCTTCTCCCTCACATAATCCAGCATCTTTCATTCCACCGTTGGGAGATTAGAGGGAAACCACTCCGTAATCTGACTCATTCGATCAAGGTCACCTTCTTTGACACAATGCCACATGGCAGCATATGTACAGACCTGTACTATCGTTATAATAGTAATAGCCAGGACACTGTTGTGCTGTAATAACGTTGTAATATAGGATATTGATAAGTGACACATTATAAAGCACATCTACACAGACAGACGTATTCATTCACTGTAAGGGAATTTGTCCATGGTTCTTTTCTTTCTGCTTGAAGTTCAACGTTTTTATTAATCAAATTGCAGACCGCAAATGATCTGAAATACTTGATATTAACAGATTAAAGACTCCAGTTCAAGTTTAAAGAAGCTCCATAAAAATAAGATTTTTTTTTTTAAAGTATCATTTGAGCCATCCAACAAGATGTTGAAGTAAACTACTGTGTTCACCTGATTACTTTAAATTGAGAGAATCAATTGGAAGCCAGGTAGGCTACATTTGATGCTAACGACGAGCGTCACACCGATTTGTCGTTATTATATCAGATACCCACTGATACTGTACTATACGTTTAACCTACCTAATCTTTGAAAGAGGGACAATCACAAAAAATATAAAAACACGAAAACTCAAGCTGAATGCTTAATTTAGCCAACTAGGAATAACAGCTTGTCCAACATTGTGACAGAGACTCACCTGAAATAGTCCTTCTCCTCAAGGAGACGTTTAGTAGCCTACTGGGGATGAAGAGCAACAATGTAGCCACCTGCACTGTAGTCTGTGTGTGTCTGCCTAGCCAACGGTGTAGGTAGGTTATATTGCAACGTGGTAGAGCAGGTTGGGTTTCGAGAAGGGAGAAGTCTCTCTCTGGAACACATGCACCTGTTATTCTACTACTAAATTACATTAACAGAGAATTAGCGAGACAAATGATAAACTAGAAAAACAAACCACGACACTCCTACCACGACACCTTCCTATGATTTTCTTCAGTTTAGGTGGCCTATATACGGCAGCGGGACTCCCATCGTAAGAAACGGAGCAGCCATATATTCTGTTGTAAATGGAACAACAAATTAATTTATAGGCGCAATAACATTCCAACTGGTGCCGGTTCGCTCTTTCGTGAATCAGCAGTGCATTTATCCAAAGCTAATTTAGCCCGTCTGCTATCATCACAATCCGATACAGAATATAGAACAAGCGTTCGCTCTCCAATCATTTTGTAGACAAAAACTACCTTACAGAGAGCCTGACAACTTCCGCTTCACTGCACCTCCAAAACGGAGCATGTCGGACTCTGTCGGTTCGCCCAACTAGCGCATTTATCCTACAATTGACCATGAATTCGGCAGCGAAAGCGTCATGCATGCATGACCTGTGATGCGTGTTGGTGCCTGGCTATTTTTATACATCGGTTGGCTCCATGCCCGTATAGACAGCTGCTAGGTTTTCACGTCATTTCAAATCAATGCTTCTTTTATAAACGCCGCAGTGCACTTCCACTCTGCACCAGACATTCCATTTTATGCCCACAGGAACGGAATTCAAACACGCGTCTCCTTTTATTCCATCACTATATTTTCCCACATCCTAAGGATGTCCCTGTTTACTGGGCCTATGGTGCTTTTTTTCTGGAATGCTAATTGTCTATGGAGTTATTTCAGCATATACATATCAGCGTTAGCCGTATTGCATTGTCAGATCTTCCATAAAACACCTCACTAAATAATGCCCCCATGTATCCAGCTTTGCCGGTTTACAAACGTTGCATACCTGCTCCTCCATCTCGGTGCATTCGGGCGGTCCTCCTGTCGTCGCAGCATCATCCGCGGCTGCTGCCTCAGAGGCCATGGTCGTCGGTTGGCGGGAGATGCATCCAGCCTCAGCTCCCCAGCAGATGGCCTCACTAAAATCAATAGGCTACTATCTCCATCTACTGGTGAAGGAAAGGGAACTATAGGAAAGTTGTCTGAAAACAGACCAATACTTTGTTTTATTAGCAAGCATCAAATGCAAACAATACAGGCAATCATACAAACATGTAAAACATGTTCAGTAACATCTGACCACACAAAACAGAGACAATTAATTTACATAATATCAACAGAAAAGTGCCTTAGGCCAAATTAATTAAGATTATGTGTCCGAAAATTTCAGATGAGACAATACTTTTTCCAATGGGAGTAACAAAATAAAAAGGTGTGCATCAACTATATCGTTTTTGGTCATGCCTGTCTAAACCGCCCCTCTGTGTGACGGGGACTTCCGGTGAGGGTTGGTGGGATGTCTCTCAACCGGAGGTGTGTCTTCAGTAGGGAGGGAAGAGGAAGCTGCTGCACCACATCGGTCTGCAGCAGAACCACTGAACCCAACTCTTCCCTGACCCGCACAGCCTGCAGAGATGAGAGAGGCTACACACTCTAGATAGAGACAGAGAGAGAGGACACACACACACACACACACACTTTGGAATTCAAATATGTCACACTAAATAGCATCTGCTGAATGACAAAAATGTAATGTGTAAATGTTATTGTGTGTTACCTAGCCTTCACAGGGCTACCCCTGCCCCTCCAACCTAACCTTCACAGGGCTACCCCTGCCCCTCCAACCTAACCTTCACAGGGCTACCCCTGCCCCTCCAACCTAACCTTCACAGGGCTACCCCTGCCCCTCCAACCTAACCTTCACAGGGCTACCCCTGCCCCTCTAACCTAACCTTCACAGGGCTACCCCAGCCCCTCCGACCTAGCCTTCACAGGGCTACCCCTGCACCTCCATCCTAGCCTTCACAGGGCTACAGCTGCCCTTCCAATTACCCTTCACAGGGCTACCCCTGCTGCTCTGGTCTGGAGAGGCTCCCGCTTGGCTGCTCTGGTCTGGAGAGGCTCCCGCTCGGCTGCTCTGGTCTGGAGAGGCTCCTGCTCGGCTGCTCTGGTCTGGGTATGCCCCTGTGTTTGAGGATATACTGCATCTCTGATTCACAACAGGTCAGAATGTAGAACCATATCTGTTCTGTGTGTGTGTGTGTGTGTGTGTGTGTGTGTGTATATATGTCTGTTTACCTTAAGAGCAGCCTGATGAGGGCAGGATCTCTTGGAGCCACAGTGTCTTGTGTATGTTCCGTTGAACTCTCCCCCTTCCCGAACCAGCAACTCCACCATATCTGTGTGTCCAGCGTCTACAGCTACACAGACCATCCAATAACATTTGGTGTAAAACTTCTAAGAAGGTTGACGAAGTCCTTCTGTTGTGTGTGTGTTACCTGAGTATAGAGGACAGGACATAGAGAGGCCGTCAGCTGGCTTGTTCGGGGTCAGCGTCTGTTTCAAGGAGTTGGACCACATCCAGGTGTCCATTCTGAGCAGCCATGTACCGCGCCGACTGACCCGCATCTGTCAGAGGGGTCACGTAGGCAAGGCAACCAAGGGAAGAGCTTGCTGCACCGAGCCAATGGAAAGAGGATCCTCTTTAGCTTATTGAGGTGCACTTCCAGGTGCCAAGTAGGCTTGGGCGGTGTGTTGTATACCGGGGTATTTGGAAAAAGCCACGGGATGTTTGTTTTTTAAATACCATCGTAACTATTTATTTGAAGTTTATTTTAAAACATTTGAATATTTGTATCTACTTTTTAAGTAAATACCTGCGGTCAACTTGTGCAATACATTAGGAGATGAAGAAGATCAAGTTGTTCACTTCAACTGTCACAATGTTTCACTATGAAGCTTACCGGGCGTCCCCAGTCATATGCTGTTTGTTTACTCACTGTTGTGCAGCAGAGGCCAGCAGCATGCCACCCTGTAGCCCACTGCTGTTTGTTTACTCACTGTCGTGCAGCAGAGGCCAGCAGCATGCCACCCTGTAGCCCACTGCTGTTTGTTTACTCACTGTCGTGCAGCAGAGGCCAGCAGTATGCCACCCTGTAGCCCACTGCTGTTTGTTTACTCACTGTCGTGCAGCAGACGCCAGCAGCATGCCACCCTGTAGCCCACTGCTGTTTGTTTACTCACTGTCGTGCAGCAGACGCCAGCAGCATGCCACCCTGTAGCCCACTGCTGTTTGTTTACTCACTGTCGTGCAGCAGACGCCAGCAGCATGCCACCCTGTAGCCCACTGCTGTTTGTTTACTCACTGTCGTGCAGCAGACGCCAGCAGCATGCCACCCTGTAGCCCACTGCTGTTTGTTTACTCACTGTCGTGCAGCAGAGGCCAGCAGCATGCCACCCTGTAGCCCACTGCTGTTTGTTTACTCACTGTCGTGCAGCAGAGGCCAGCAGCATGTCACCCTGTAGCCCACTGCTGTTTGTTTACTCACTGTCGTGCAGCAGAGGCCAGCAGCATGCCACCCTGTAGCCCACTGCTGTTTGTTTACTCACTGTCGTGCAGCAGAGGCCAGCAGCATGTCACCCTGTGTCCCACTGCTGTTTGTTTACTCACTGTCGTGCAGCAGAGGCCAGCAGCATGCCACCCTGTAGCCCACTGCTGTTTGTTTACTCACTGTCGTGCAGCAGAGGCCAGCAGCATGCCACCCTGTATCCCACTGCTGTTTGTTTACTCACTGTCGTGCAGCAGACGCCAGCAGCATGCCACCCTGTAGCCCACTGCTGTTTGTTTACTCACTGTCGTGCAGCAGAGGCCAGCAGCATGCCACCCTGTAGCCCACTGCTGTTTGTTTACTCACTGTCGTGCAGCAGAGGCCAGCAGCATGTCACCCTGTAGCCCACTGCTGTTTGTTTACTCACTGTTGTGCAGCAGAGGCCAGCAGCATGCCACCCTGTATCCCACTGCTGTTTGCAGGGTCAGTCCCTGGATGTGAGACCAGATGCTGCTGGAAGTGGTGTTGGAGGGCTAGTAGGAGGCACTCTTTCCTCTGGTCTAACAAATTGGTCAATAAAGATTCAATGGCATTTATTGTAAGAGTAGGGGTGATAACCCTGGTGTCCTGGCTAAATTCCCCATCTGGCCCTCATACCATCATGGACACCTAATCATCCCCAGCTTCCAATTGGCTCATTCATCTTCCCTGTAACTATTGGGTGGAATGAGATGTTCGATGACCAGATGTCCACATACACAACCAAAAGTAAGTGTTTAGCTTCCTCCAGAAATACACGTTTTTGTGTGTATTTAACATATCTCAATTAACAATATTTTAAATAGGTCCAAATCCAGGCTCCAGTCCATATTTCTGGCTCCAACCTACACTAAACCACATAACATCACTAATAACATTACTGTTATTCTCCATGCTTCTTATATCAGTCCACTTCTTCCCAGTTGCCAGGACAACAAACTGCTTATTTGTAGTCTGATATGCCTAGTTGTCTTTTTAATTTGATTGTAAAAAAAAAACAATATATAAAAACAAACAGAGTACACAACAGAGTATCCAAACATAACAAACAGTCAGAGTAATGCAGCCCATACATTATGTCAACACCTTGTTACTACATTCAACCTTTTGGTTGTGTGTGTTATCAGAAGAAGAAATGTTCTTTATATATTGTTCAATTTCATTCCAAAAATAGTAAAGAGGTTTTTGTCATTTACATTTATGAATATGGAATTGAGATAAAATACCAATGAGGTTGATTTAAGAAGAAAGATTTTGCTATACTTTTAAAACCAAATATCACATTTTCTAGTAGAAGGGAAAATGTTTATGATCGAAAACAATCTCCAGATATCTTGCCACAGCTTCCTGGTATAAGAGCAATACCAAACTAAATGTGAAGCAGTCTCCTGTTGGTCATCACAGAAGGTAATGTTGGTCATCACAGAAGGTCATGTTGGTTTTAAGTTTTAAGTTTAAGTTTAAGTCATTTAGCAGACGCTCTTATCCAGAGCGACTTACAAGTTAATTTTTACCTTTTTTATTTTTTTTTTATTTAACCAGGCAAGTCAGTTAAGAACACATTCTTATTCTTCAATGACGGCCTGGGAACAGTGGGTTAACTGCCTGTTCAGGGGCAGAACGACAGATTTGTACCTTGTCGGCTCGGGGGTTTGAACTCACAACCTTCCGGTTACTAGTCCAACGCTCTAACCACTAGGCTACCCTGCCGCCCCGGTCATTACAGAAGGTCATGTTGGTCATTACAGAAGGTAGGTCATTACAGAAGGTCATGTTGGTCATTACAGAAGGTCATGTTGGTAATGTCGGTCAATACAGAAGGTCATGTCGGTCATCACAAAAGGTAATGTTGGTCATTACAGAAGGTAGGTAATTACAGAATGTAATGTTGGTCATCACAGAAGGCCATGTTGGTCATCACAGAAGGTAATGTTGGTCATCACAGAAGATAATGTTGTTCATCACAGAGGGTAATGTTGGTCATTACAGAAGGTAATGTTGATCATCACAGAAGATCATGTTGGTCATTACAGAAGGTAGGTCATTACAGAAGGTCATGTTGGTCATTACAGAAGGTCATGTTGGTAATGTCGGTCAATACAGAAGGTCATGTCGGTCATCACAAAAGGTAATGTTGGTCATTACAGAAGGTAGGTAATTACAGAATGTAATGTTGGTCATCACAGAAGGCCATGTTGGTCATCACAGAAGGTAATGTTGGTCATCACAGAAGATAATGTTGATCATCACAGAAGATCATGTTGGTCATTACAGAAGGTAGGTCATTACAGAAGGTCATGTTGGTAATGTCGGTCAATACAGAAGGTCATGTTTTTCATCACAAAAGGTAATGCTGTTCATCACAGAAGGTAATGTTGGTCATTACAGAAGGTAGGTCATTACAGAAGGTCATGTTTTTCATCACAAAAGGTTATGTTGGTCATTACAGAAGGTAATGTTGGTCATCACAGAAGGTCATGTTGGTCATTACAGAAGGTAATGTTGGTCATTACAGAAGGTAATGTTGGTCATCACAGAAGGTAATGTTGGTCATCACAGAAGGTAATGTTGGTCATTACAGAAGGTCATGTTGGTCATTACAGAAGGTAGGTCATTACAGAAGGTAGGTCATTACAGAAGGTAGGTCATTACAGAAGGTCATGTTGGTCATTACAGAAGGTAATGTTGGTCATTACAGAAGGTAGGTCATTACAGAAGGTCATGTTGGTCATTACAGAAGGTGATGTTGTTAATGTCGGTCATCACAGAAGGTAATGTTGGTAATGTCGGTCATTTCAGAAGGTAGTGTTGATCATCACAGAAGGTCATGTTGGTCATCACAGAAGGTAATGTTGGTCATTACAGAAGGTAATGTTGGTCATTACAGAAGTTAATGTTGATAATGTCAGTCATTTCAGAAGGTAGTGTTGATCATCACAGAAGGTCATGTTGGCCACCACAGAAGGTAATGTTGGTCATTACAGAAGGTACAAGAAACATCAATGTATTTTATAAACTTCAAGATCATGTTTAGTAGGGCAGCACTTGTGGATTCATTTATATTAAACCTCTTTAATATTATTAGTTAAAAGAAACTTCTGAGAAAGAGATCAAACATTTTCCCAATGAATATTTCTTAAAAAGGCATTCGAGAAGGACATGACATATGGGCCGAAATCCTTTCTCTGGCCAAAAGCTACGCCACGGACGTTACTTCCTTCTGCGCAACGAAGTATGTAG